>NW_027516832.1:0-52520 GCF_048772815.1 Callospermophilus lateralis
GATCTGTACACAAATCCCACTTGGCTCACCAAATTGTGTTCTTCTAGGTTTAAGCGTTCGTCTATAGTAGCAGTTTTTATATTTAGGTTTCTCTCTGTTCTCTCCTATATAGATAGATGAATTTGGAACTCTAAATCCAACATGGATTGTAGTAGCTCTTTGAAACTTGACAAAATAAAGGAGTTCTCAGTTTTTTCTCTATGGTTTGTTTCCTCTTCAAGTAGCCCTAGGCACAGACTGTGGAAGCACTTTCATTGAGATGGGTTGCCAAGCTTCTAAGAAATAACGTGTTTCCAAAATACCAGCAAATATTTTTTTCACCCAATCTTGATGATACTTAGTGGTAATGATCATTACACAAATCCCACTTGGCTCACCAAATTTTGTTCTTCTAGGTTGAAGCGTTCGTCTACAGTAGCAGTTTTTATATTTAGGTTTCTCTCTGTTCTCTTTTATATAGATAGATGAATTTGGAACTTTAAATCCAACATGGATTGTAGTAGCTCTTTGAAACTTGACAAAATAAAGGAGTTCTCAGTTTTGTCTCTATGGTTTGTTTCCTCTTCAAGTAGCCCTAAGCACAGACTGTGGAAAAGCACTTTCATTGAGATGGGTTGCCAAGCTTCTAAGAAATAACGAGTTTCCGAAATACCAGCAAATATTTTTTCACCCAATCTTGATGATACTTGGTGGGAATGATCAGTAAACAGTTCCCACTTGGCTCTCCAAATTTTGTTCTTCAGGGTTGAAGCGTTCGTCTACAGTAGCAGTTTTTATATTTAGGTTTCACTCTGTTCTCTCATATATAGATAGATGAATTTGGAACTCTAAATCCAATATGGTTTGTAGTAGCTCTTTGAAACTTGACAAAAGAAAGGAGTTCTGAGATTTGTCTCTATGGCTTGTTTCCTCTTCAAGTAGCCCTAGGCACAGACTGTGGAAAACCACTTTCATTGAGCGGTGTTGCCAAGCTTCTAAGAAATAACGAGTTTCCGAAATAACAGCAAATATTTTTCACCCAATCTTGATGATACTTTGTGGTAATGATCAGTACACAGATCCCACTTGGCTCACCAAATTTTGTTCTTCTAGGTTGAAGCGTTCGTCTACAGTAGTCGTTTTTATAGTTAGGTTTCACTCTGTTCTCTCATATATAGATAGATGAATTTGGAACTCTAAATCCAACATGGTTTGTAGTAGCTCTTTAAAACTTGACAAAATAAAGGAGTTCTGAGTTTTGTCTTTATGGTTTGTTTCCTCTTCAAGTAGCCCTATGCGCAGACTCTGGAAAAGCACTTTCATTGAGAGGGGTTGCCAAGCTTCTAAGAAATAACGAGTTTCCGAAGTACCAGCAAATATTTTGTCACCCAATCTTGATGATACTGGATGCTAATGATCAGTACACAAATCCCACTTGGCTCACCAAATTGTGTTCTTCTAGGTTGAAGCGTTCGCCTACAGTAGAAGTTTTTATATTTAGGTTTCCCTCTGTTCTCTCCTATATAGATATATGAATTTGGAACTCTAAATCCAAAATGGTTTGTAGTAGCCCTTTGAAACTTGACAAAATAAAGGAATTCTCAGTTTTGTCTCTATGGTTTGTTTCCATTTCAAGTAGCCCTAGGCACAGACTGTGGAAAAGCACTTTCATTGAGAGAGTTTGCCAGGCTTCTAAGAAATTACAAGTTTCCGAAATACCAGCAAATATTTTTTCACCCAATCATGATGATACTTGGTGGTAATGATCAGTACACAGATCCCACTTTGCTCACCAAATTTTGTTCTTCTAGGTTGAAGCGTTCGTCTACAGTAGCAGTTTTTATATTTAGGTTTCTCTCTGTTCTCTCCTATATAGATAGATGAATTTGGAACTCTAACTCCAACATGGATTGTAGTAGCTCTTTGAAACTTGACAAAATAAAGGAGTTCTCAGTTTTGTCTCTATGGTTTGTTTCCTCTTCAAGTAGCCCTAGGCACAGACTGTGGAAAAGCACTTTCATGAGAGGGGTTGCCAAGCTTCTAAGAAATAACGAGTTTCCGAAATACCAGCAAATATTTTTTCACCCAATCTTGATGATACTTGGTGGGAATGATCAGTACACAGATCCCACTTGGTACACCAAATTTTGTTCTTCTAGGTTGAAGCGTTCGTCTACAGTAGCAGTTTTTGTATTTAGGTTTCACTCTCTTCTCTCATATATAGATAGATGAATTTGGAACTCTAAATCCAACATGGTTTGTAGTAGCTCTTTGAAACTTGACAAAATAAAGAGTTCTGAGTTTTGTTTCTATGGTTTGTTTCCTCTTCAAGTAGCCCTAGGCACAGCCTGTGGAAAACCACTTTCATTGAGTGGGGTTGCCAAGCTTCTAAGAAATAACGAGTTTCCGAAATATCAGCAAATATTTTTTCACCCTATCTTGATGATACTTGCTGGTAATGATCAGTACACAGATCCCACTTGGCTCACCAAATTTTATTCTTCTAGGTTGAAGCGTTCGTCTACAGTAGCCGTTTTTATATTTAGGTTTCACTCTGTTCTCTCATATATAGATAGATGAATTTGGAACTCTAAATCCAACATGGTTTGTAGTAGCTCCTTGAAACTTGACAAAATAAAGGAGTTCTGAGTTTTGTCTCTATGGTTGTTTCCTCTTCAAGTAGCCCTAGGCGCAGACTGTGGAAAAGCACTTTCATTGAGAGGGGTTGCCAAGCTTCTAAGAAATAACGGGATTCCGAAGTACCAGCAAATATTTTTTCACTCAATCTTGATGATACTTGTTGCTAATGATCAGTACACAAATCCCACTTGGCTCACCAAATTTTGTTCTTCTAGCTTGAAGCGTTCGTCTACAGTAGCAGTTTTTATATTTAGGTTTCCCACTGTTCTCTCATATATAGATAGATGAATTTGGAACTCTAAATCCAACATGGTTTGTAGTAGCTCTTTGAAACTTGACAAAATAAAGGAGTACTGAGATTTGTCTCTATGGTTTGTTTCCTCTTCAAGTAGCCCTAGGCACAGACTGTGGAAAACCACTTTCATTGAGAGGGGTTGCCAAGCTTCTAAGAAATAACGAGTTTCCGAAATACCAGCAAATATTTTTTCACCCAATCTTTATGATACTTGGTGGTAATGATCAGTACAGAGATCCCACTTGGCTCACCAAATTTTGTTCTTCTAGGTTGAAGCGTTCGTCTACAGTAGCCGTTTTTATATTTAGGTTTCACTCTGTTCTCTCATATATAGATAGATGAATTTGGAACTCTAAATCCAACATGGTTTGTAGTAGCTCTTTGAAACTTGACAAAATAAAGGAGTTCTGAGTTTTGTCTCTATGGTTGTTTCCTCTTCAAGTAGCCCTGGGCGCAGACTGTGGAAAAGCACTTTCATTGAGAGGGTTTGCCAAGCTTCTAAGAAATAACGAGTTTCCGAAGTACCAGCAAATATTTTTTCACCCAATCTTGATGATACTTGTCGCTAATGATCAGTACACAAATCCCACTTGGCTCACCAAATTTTGTTCTTCTAGGTTGAATCGTTCGTCTACAGTAGCAGTTTTTGTATTTAGGATTCCCTCTGTTCTCTCCTGTGTAGATAGATTAATTTGGAACTCTAAATCCAACATGGTTTGTAGTAGCTCTTTGAAACTTGACAAAATAAAGGAGTTCTCAGTTTTGTCTCTATGGATTGTTTCCTCTTCAATTAGCACTAGGCACACACTGTGGAAAAGCACTTTCATTGAGATGGCTTGCCAAGCTTCTAAGAAATAACGAGTTTCTGAAATACCAGCAAATATTTTTTCACCCAATCTTGATGATACTTGTTGCTAATGATCAGTACACAAATCCCACTTGGCTCACCAATTTGTGTTCTGCTAGGTTGAAGCGTTCGCCTACAGTAGCACTTTTTATATTTAGGTTTCCCTCTGTTCTCTCCTATATAGATATATGAATTTGGAACTCTAAATCCAACATGGTTTGTAGTAGCTCTTTGAAACTTGACAAAATAAAGGAGTTCTCAGTTTTGTCTCTTTGGTTTGTTTCCTCTTCAAGTAGCCCTAGGCACAGACTGTGGAAAAGCACTTTCATTGAGAGAGTTAGCCAAGCTTCTAAGAAATTACAAGTTTCCGAAATACCAGCAAATATTTTTTCACCCAATCTTGATGATACTTGGTGGTAATGATCAGTACACAAATCCCAATTGGCTCACCAAATTTTGTTCTTCTGGGTTGAAGCGTTCGTCTACAGTAGCAGTTTTTATATTTAGGTTTCACTCTGTTCTCTCATATATAGATAGATGAATTTGGAACTCAAAATCCAACATGGTTTGTAGTAGCTCTTTGAAACTTGACAAAATAAAGGAGTTCTGAGTTTTGTCTCTATGGTTTGTTTCCTCTTCAACAGGCCTAGGCAAATACTGTGGAAAAGAACTTTAATTGAGAAGGGTTGCCAAGCTTCTAAAAAATAACGAGTTTCCGAAATACCAGCAAATATTTTTTCACCCAATCTTGATGATACATGTTGCTAATGATCAGTACACAGATCCCACTTGGCTCACCAAATTTTCTTCTTCTAGGTTGAAGCGTTCGTCTACAGTAGCAGTTTTTATATTTAGGTTTCACTCTCTTCTCTCATATATAGATAGATGAATTTGGAACTCTAAATCCAACATGGTTGTAGTAGCTCTTTGAAACTTCACAAAATAAAGGAGTTCAGAGATTTGTCTCTATGGTTTGTTTCCTCTTCAAGTAGCCCTAGGCACAGACTGTGGAAAATCACATTCATTGAGAGGTGTTGCCAAGCTTCTAAGAAATAACGAGTTTCTGAAATACCAGCAAATATTTTTTCACCCAATCTTGATGATACTTGGTGGTAATGATCAGTACACAGATCCCACTTGGCTCACCAAATTTTGTTATTCTAGGTTGAAGCGTTAGTCTACAGTAGTCGTTTTTATATTTAGGTTTCACTCTGTTCTCTCATATATAGATAGATGAATTTGGACTCTAAATCCAACATGGTTTTTAGTAGCTCTTTGAAACTTGACAAAATAAAGGAGTTCTGAGTTTTTTCTCTATGGTTTGTTTCCTCTTCAAGTAGCCCTAGGCGCAGACTCTGGAAAAGCACTTTCATTGAGAGGGGTTGCCAAGCATCTAAGAAATAACGAGTTTCCGAAGTACCAGCAAATATTTTTTCACCGAATCTTGATGATACTGGTTGCTAATGATCTGTACAAAAATCCCACTTGGCTCACCAAATTGTGTTCTTCTAGGTTGAAGCGTTCGTCTACAGTAGCAGTTTTTATATTTAGGTTTCCCTCTGTTCTCTCCTATATAGATATATGAATTTGGAACTCTAAATCCAACATGGATTGTAGTAGCTCTTTGAAACTTGACAAAATAAAGGAGTTCTCAGTTTTGTCTCTATGGTTTGTTTCCTCTTAAAGTAGCCCTAGGCACAGACTGTGGAAAAGCACTTTCATTGAGATGGGTTGCCAAGCTTCTAAGAAATAACGAGTTTTCGAAATACCAGCAAATATTTTTTCACCCAATCTTGTGATACTTGGTGGGAATGATCAGTAAACAGTTCCCACTTGGCTCACCAAATTTTGTTCTTCTAGGTTGAAGCGTTCGTCTACAGTAGCAGTTTTTATATTTAGGTTTCCCTCTGTTCTCTCCTATATAGATAGATGAATTTGGAACTCTAAATCCAACATGGTTTGTAGTAGCTCTTTGAAACTTGACAAAATAAAGGAGTTCTGAGTTTTGTCTCTATGGTTTGTTTCCTCTTCACGTAGCCCTAGGCGCAGACTTTAGAAAAGCAATTTCATTGAGAGGGGTTGCCAAGCTTCTAAGAAATAACGAGTTTCCGAAGTACCAGCAAATATTTTTTCACCCAATCTTGATGATACTTGTTGCTAATGATCAGTACACAAATCCCACTTGGCTCAACAAATTTGGTTCTTCTTGGTTGAAGCGTTCGTCTACAGTAGCAGTTTTTATATTTAGGTTTCCCTCTGTTCTCTCCTGTATAGATAGATGAATTTGGAACTCTAAATCCAACATGGTTTGTAGTACCTCTTTGAAACTTGACAAAATAAAGGAGTTCTCAGTTTTGTCTCTATGGATTGGTTCCTCTTCAATTAGCACTAGGCACACACTGTGGAAAAGCACTTTCATTGAGAGGGGTTGAAAGCTTAAAGAAATAACGAGTTTCTGAAATACCAGCAAATATTTTTTCACCCAATCTTGATGATACTTGTTGCTAATGATCAGTACAAAAATCCCACTTGGCTCACCAAATTTTGTTCTTCTAGGTTGAAGCGTTCGTCTACAGTAGCCGTTTTTATATTTAGGTTTCACTCTGTTCTCTCATATATAGATAGATGAATTTGGAACTCTAAATCCAACATGGTTTGTAGTAGCTCTTTGAAACTTGACAAAATAAAGGAGTTCTGAGATTTGTCTCTATGGTTTGTTTCCTCTTCAAGTAGCCCTAGGCACAGACTGTGGAAAACCACTTTCATTGAGAGGTGTTGCCAAGCTTCTAAGAAATAACGAGTTTCCGAAATACCAGCAAATATTTTTTCACCCAATCTTGATGATACTTGGTGGTAATGATTAGTAATCAAATCCCAATTGGCTCACCAAATTTTGTTCTTCTAGGTTGAAGCCTTCGTCTACAGTAGCAGTTTTTATACTTAGGTTTCTCTCTGTTCTCTCCTATATAGATAGATGAATTTGGAACTATAAATCCAACATGGATTGTAGTAGCTCTTTGAAACTTGACAAAATAAAGGAGTTCTGAGTTTTGTCTCTATGGTTTGTTTCCTCTTCAAGTAGCCCTAGGCGCAGACTCTGGAAAAGCACTTTCATTGAGAGGGGTTGCCAAGCTTCTAGGAAATAACGAGTTTCCAAAATACCAGCAAATATTTTTTCACCCAATCTTGATGATACTGGTTGCTAATGATCAGTACACAAATCCCACTTGGATCACCAAATTGTGTTCTTGTTGGTTGAAGCGTTCATCTACAATAGCAGTTTTTATATTTAGGTTTCACTCTGTTCTCTCATATATAGTTAGATGAAGTTGGAACTCTAAATCCAACATGGTTTGTAGTAGCTCTTTGAAACTTGACAAAATAAAGGAGTCCTGAGTTTTGTCTCTATGGTTTGTTTCCTCTTCAATAGGCCTAGGCACAGACTGTGGAAAAGCACTTTAATTGAAGGGGTTTCCAAGCTTCTAAGAAATAACGAGTTTCTGAAATACCAGCAAATATTTTTTCACCCAATCTTGATGATCCATGTTGCTAATGATCAGTACACAGATCCCACTTGGCTCACCAAATTTTGTTCTTCTAGGTTGAAGCGTTGGTCTACAGTAGCAGTTTTTATATTTAGGTTTCTCTCTGTTCTCTCCTATATAGATAGATGAATTTGGAACACTAAATCCAACATGGATTGCAGTAGCTCTTTGAAACTTGACAAAATAAAGGAGTTCTCAGTTTTGTCTCTATGGTTTGTTTCCTCTTCAAGTATCCCTAGGCACAGACTGTGGAAAAGCACTTTCATTGAGAGGGGTTGCCAAGCTTCTAAGAAATAACGAGTTTCCAAAATACCAGCAAATATTTTTTCACCCAATCTTGATGATACTTGGTCGTAATGATCAGTACACAGATCCCACTTGGCTCACCAAATTTTGTTCTTCTAGGTTGAAGCGTTCGTCTACAGTAGCAGTTTTTATATTTAGGTTTCACTCTGTTCTCTCATATATAGATAGATGAATTTGGAACTCTAAATCCAACATGGTTTGTAGTAGCTCTTTGAAACTCGACAAAATAAAGGAGTTCTGAGTTTTGTCTGTATGGTTTGTTTCCTCTTCAAGAGGCCTAGGCAAAGACTGTGGAAAAGAACTTTAATTGAGAAGGGTTGCCAAGCTTCTAAGAAATAACGAGTTTCCGAAATACCAGCAAATATTTTTTCACCCAATCTTGATGATACATGTTGCTAATGATCAGTACACAGATCCCACTTGGCTCACCAAATTTTGTTCTTCTAGGTTTAAGCGTTCGTCTACAGTAGCAGTTTTTATATTTAGGTTTCACTCTGTTCTCTCATATATAGATAGATGAATTTGGAACTCTAAATCCAACATGGTTGTAGTAGCTCTTTGAAACTTGACAAAATAAAGGAGTTCTGAGATTTGTCTCTATGGTTTGTTTCCTCTTCAAGTAGCCCTAGGCGCAGACTCTGGAAAAGCACTTTCATTGAGAGGGGTTGCCAAGCTTCTAAGAAATAACGAGTTTCCGAAGTACCAGCAAATATTTTTTCTCCCAATCTTTATGATACTGGTTGTTAATGATCAGTACACAAATACCACTTGGCTCACCAAATTGTGGTCTTCTAGGTTGAAGCGTTCGCCTACAGTAGAAGTTTTTATATTTAGGTTTCCCTCTGTTCTCTCCTATATAGATATATGAATTTGGAACTCTAAATCCAACATGGATTGTAGTAGCTCTTTGAAACTTGGCAAAATAAAGGAGTTCTCAGTTTTGTCTCTATGGTTTGTTTCCTCTTCAAGTAGCCCTAGGCACAGACTGTGGAAGCACTTTCATTGAGATGGGTTGCCAAGCTTCTAAGAAATAACGTGTTTCCAAAATACCAGCAAATATTTTTTTCACCCAATCTTGATGATACTTAGTGGTAATGATCATTACACAAATCCCACTTGGCTCACCAAATTTTGTTCTTCTAGGTTGAAGCGTTCGTCTACAGTAGCAGTTTTTATATTTAGGTTTCTCTCTGTTCTCTTTTATATAGATAGATGAATTTGGAACTTTAAATCCAACATGGATTGTAGTAGCTCTTTGAAACTTGACAAAATAAAGGAGTTCTCAGTTTTGTCTCTATGGTTTGTTTCCTCTTCAAGTAGCCCTAAGCACAGACTGTGGAAAAGCACTTTCATTGAGATGGGTTGCCAAGCTTCTAAGAAATAACGAGTTTCCGAAATACCAGCAAATATTTTTTCACCCAATCTTGATGATACTTGGTGGGAATGATCAGTAAACAGTTCCCACTTGGCTCTCCAAATTTTGTTCTTCAGGGTTGAAGCGTTCGTCTACAGTAGCAGTTTTTATATTTAGGTTTCACTCTGTTCTCTCATATATAGATAGATGAATTTGGAACTCTAAATCCAATATGGTTTGTAGTAGCTCTTTGAAACTTGACAAAAGAAAGGAGTTCTGAGATTTGTCTCTATGGCTTGTTTCCTCTTCAAGTAGCCCTAGGCACAGACTGTGGAAAACCACTTTCATTGAGCGGTGTTGCCAAGCTTCTAAGAAATAACGAGTTTCCGAAATAACAGCAAATATTTTTCACCCAATCTTGATGATACTTTGTGGTAATGATCAGTACACAGATCCCACTTGGCTCACCAAATTTTGTTCTTCTAGGTTGAAGCGTTCGTCTACAGTAGTCGTTTTTATAGTTAGGTTTCACTCTGTTCTCTCATATATAGATAGATGAATTTGGAACTCTAAATCCAACATGGTTTGTAGTAGCTCTTTAAAACTTGACAAAATAAAGGAGTTCTGAGTTTTGTCTTTATGGTTTGTTTCCTCTTCAAGTAGCCCTATGCGCAGACTCTGGAAAAGCACTTTCATTGAGAGGGGTTGCCAAGCTTCTAAGAAATAACGAGTTTCCGAAGTACCAGCAAATATTTTGTCACCCAATCTTGATGATACTGGATGCTAATGATCAGTACACAAATCCCACTTGGCTCACCAAATTGTGTTCTTCTAGGTTGAAGCGTTCGCCTACAGTAGAAGTTTTTATATTTAGGTTTCCCTCTGTTCTCTCCTATATAGATATATGAATTTGGAACTCTAAATCCAAAATGGTTTGTAGTAGCCCTTTGAAACTTGACAAAATAAAGGAATTCTCAGTTTTGTCTCTATGGTTTGTTTCCATTTCAAGTAGCCCTAGGCACAGACTGTGGAAAAGCACTTTCATTGAGAGAGTTTGCCAGGCTTCTAAGAAATTACAAGTTTCCGAAATACCAGCAAATATTTTTTCACCCAATCATGATGATACTTGGTGGTAATGATCAGTACACAGATCCCACTTTGCTCACCAAATTTTGTTCTTCTAGGTTGAAGCGTTCGTCTACAGTAGCAGTTTTTATATTTAGGTTTCTCTCTGTTCTCTCCTATATAGATAGATGAATTTGGAACTCTAACTCCAACATGGATTGTAGTAGCTCTTTGAAACTTGACAAAATAAAGGAGTTCTCAGTTTTGTCTCTATGGTTTGTTTCCTCTTCAAGTAGCCCTAGGCACAGACTGTGGAAAAGCACTTTCATGAGAGGGGTTGCCAAGCTTCTAAGAAATAACGAGTTTCCGAAATACCAGCAAATATTTTTTCACCCAATCTTGATGATACTTGGTGGGAATGATCAGTACACAGATCCCACTTGGTACACCAAATTTTGTTCTTCTAGGTTGAAGCGTTCGTCTACAGTAGCAGTTTTTGTATTTAGGTTTCACTCTCTTCTCTCATATATAGATAGATGAATTTGGAACTCTAAATCCAACATGGTTTGTAGTAGCTCTTTGAAACTTGACAAAATAAAGAGTTCTGAGTTTTGTTTCTATGGTTTGTTTCCTCTTCAAGTAGCCCTAGGCACAGCCTGTGGAAAACCACTTTCATTGAGTGGGGTTGCCAAGCTTCTAAGAAATAACGAGTTTCCGAAATATCAGCAAATATTTTTTCACCCTATCTTGATGATACTTGCTGGTAATGATCAGTACACAGATCCCACTTGGCTCACCAAATTTTATTCTTCTAGGTTGAAGCGTTCGTCTACAGTAGCCGTTTTTATATTTAGGTTTCACTCTGTTCTCTCATATATAGATAGATGAATTTGGAACTCTAAATCCAACATGGTTTGTAGTAGCTCCTTGAAACTTGACAAAATAAAGGAGTTCTGAGTTTTGTCTCTATGGTTGTTTCCTCTTCAAGTAGCCCTAGGCGCAGACTGTGGAAAAGCACTTTCATTGAGAGGGGTTGCCAAGCTTCTAAGAAATAACGGGATTCCGAAGTACCAGCAAATATTTTTTCACTCAATCTTGATGATACTTGTTGCTAATGATCAGTACACAAATCCCACTTGGCTCACCAAATTTTGTTCTTCTAGCTTGAAGCGTTCGTCTACAGTAGCAGTTTTTATATTTAGGTTTCCCACTGTTCTCTCATATATAGATAGATGAATTTGGAACTCTAAATCCAACATGGTTTGTAGTAGCTCTTTGAAACTTGACAAAATAAAGGAGTACTGAGATTTGTCTCTATGGTTTGTTTCCTCTTCAAGTAGCCCTAGGCACAGACTGTGGAAAACCACTTTCATTGAGAGGGGTTGCCAAGCTTCTAAGAAATAACGAGTTTCCGAAATACCAGCAAATATTTTTTCACCCAATCTTTATGATACTTGGTGGTAATGATCAGTACAGAGATCCCACTTGGCTCACCAAATTTTGTTCTTCTAGGTTGAAGCGTTCGTCTACAGTAGCCGTTTTTATATTTAGGTTTCACTCTGTTCTCTCATATATAGATAGATGAATTTGGAACTCTAAATCCAACATGGTTTGTAGTAGCTCTTTGAAACTTGACAAAATAAAGGAGTTCTGAGTTTTGTCTCTATGGTTGTTTCCTCTTCAAGTAGCCCTGGGCGCAGACTGTGGAAAAGCACTTTCATTGAGAGGGTTTGCCAAGCTTCTAAGAAATAACGAGTTTCCGAAGTACCAGCAAATATTTTTTCACCCAATCTTGATGATACTTGTTGCTAATGATCAGTACACAAATCCCACTTGGCTCACCAAATTTTGTTCTTCTAGGTTGAATCGTTCGTCTACAGTAGCAGTTTTTGTATTTAGGATTCCCTCTGTTCTCTCCTGTGTAGATAGATTAATTTGGAACTCTAAATCCAACATGGTTTGTAGTAGCTCTTTGAAACTTGACAAAATAAAGGAGTTCTCAGTTTTGTCTCTATGGATTGTTTCCTCTTCAATTAGCACTAGGCACACACTGTGGAAAAGCACTTTCATTGAGATGGCTTGCCAAGCTTCTAAGAAATAACGAGTTTCTGAAATACCAGCAAATATTTTTTCACCCAATCTTGATGATACTTGTTGCTAATGATCAGTACACAAATCCCACTTGGCTCACCAATTTGTGTTCTGCTAGGTTGAAGCGTTCGCCTACAGTAGCACTTTTTATATTTAGGTTTCCCTCTGTTCTCTCCTATATAGATATATGAATTTGGAACTCTAAATCCAACATGGTTTGTAGTAGCTCTTTGAAACTTGACAAAATAAAGGAGTTCTCAGTTTTGTCTCTTTGGTTTGTTTCCTCTTCAAGTAGCCCTAGGCACAGACTGTGGAAAAGCACTTTCATTGAGAGAGTTAGCCAAGCGTCTAAGAAATTACAAGTTTCCGAAATACCAGCAAATATTTTTTCACCCAATCTTGATGATACTTGGTGGTAATGATCAGTACACAAATCCCAATTGGCTCACCAAATTTTGTTCTTCTGGGTTGAAGCGTTCGTCTACAGTAGCAGTTTTTATATTTAGGTTTCACTCTGTTCTCTCATATATAGATAGATGAATTTGGAACTCAAAATCCAACATGGTTTGTAGTAGCTCTTTGAAACTTGACAAAATAAAGGAGTTCTGAGTTTTGTCTCTATGGTTTGTTTCCTCTTCAACAGGCCTAGGCAAATACTGTGGAAAAGAACTTTAATTGAGAAGGGTTGCCAAGCTTCTAAAAAATAACGAGTTTCCGAAATACCAGCAAATATTTTTTCACCCAATCTTGATGATACATGTTGCTAATGATCAGTACACAGATCCCACTTGGCTCACCAAATTTTCTTCTTCTAGGTTGAAGCGTTCGTCTACAGTAGCAGTTTTTATATTTAGGTTTCACTCTCTTCTCTCATATATAGATAGATGAATTTGGAACTCTAAATCCAACATGGTTGTAGTAGCTCTTTGAAACTTCACAAAATAAAGGAGTTCAGAGATTTGTCTCTATGGTTTGTTTCCTCTTCAAGTAGCCCTAGGCACAGACTGTGGAAAATCACATTCATTGAGAGGTGTTGCCAAGCTTCTAAGAAATAACGAGTTTCTGAAATACCAGCAAATATTTTTTCACCCAATCTTGATGATACTTGGTGGTAATGATCAGTACACAGATCCCACTTGGCTCACCAAATTTTGTTATTCTAGGTTGAAGCGTTAGTCTACAGTAGTCGTTTTTATATTTAGGTTTCACTCTGTTCTCTCATATATAGATAGATGAATTTGGACTCTAAATCCAACATGGTTTTTAGTAGCTCTTTGAAACTTGACAAAATAAAGGAGTTCTGAGTTTTTTCTCTATGGTTTGTTTCCTCTTCAAGTAGCCCTAGGCGCAGACTCTGGAAAAGCACTTTCATTGAGAGGGGTTGCCAAGCATCTAAGAAATAACGAGTTTCCGAAGTACCAGCAAATATTTTTTCACCGAATCTTGATGATACTGGTTGCTAATGATCTGTACAAAAATCCCACTTGGCTCACCAAATTGTGTTCTTCTAGGTTGAAGCGTTCGTCTACAGTAGCAGTTTTTATATTTAGGTTTCCCTCTGTTCTCTCCTATATAGATATATGAATTTGGAACTCTAAATCCAACATGGATTGTAGTAGCTCTTTGAAACTCGACAAAATAAAGGAGTTCTCAGTTTTGTCTCTATGGTTTGTTTCCTCTTAAAGTAGCCCTAGGCACAGACTGTGGAAAAGCACTTTCATTGAGATGGGTTGCCAAGCTTCTAAGAAATAACGAGTTTTCGAAATACCAGCAAATATTTTTTCACCCAATCTTGTGATACTTGGTGGGAATGATCAGTAAACAGTTCCCACTTGGCTCACCAAATTTTGTTCTTCTAGGTTGAAGCGTTCGTCTACAGTAGCAGTTTTTATATTTAGGTTTCCCTCTGTTCTCTCCTATATAGATAGATGAATTTGGAACTCTAAATCCAACATGGTTTGTAGTAGCTCTTTGAAACTTGACAAAATAAAGGAGTTCTGAGTTTTGTCTCTATGGTTTGTTTCCTCTTCACGTAGCCCTAGGCGCAGACTTTAGAAAAGCAATTTCATTGAGAGGGGTTGCCAAGCTTCTAAGAAATAACGAGTTTCCGAAGTACCAGCAAATATTTTTTCACCCAATCTTGATGATACTTGTTGCTAATGATCAGTACACAAATCCCACTTGGCTCAACAAATTTGGTTCTTCTTGGTTGAAGCGTTCGTCTACAGTAGCAGTTTTTATATTTAGGTTTCCCTCTGTTCTCTCCTGTATAGATAGATGAATTTGGAACTCTAAATCCAACATGGTTTGTAGTACCTCTTTGAAACTTGACAAAATAAAGGAGTTCTCAGTTTTGTCTCTATGGATTGGTTCCTCTTCAATTAGCACTAGGCACACACTGTGGAAAAGCACTTTCATTGAGAGGGGTTGAAAGCTTAAAGAAATAACGAGTTTCTGAAATACCAGCAAATATTTTTTCACCCAATCTTGATGATACTTGTTGCTAATGATCAGTACAAAAATCCCACTTGGCTCACCAAATTTTGTTCTTCTAGGTTGAAGCGTTCGTCTACAGTAGCCGTTTTTATATTTAGGTTTCACTCTGTTCTCTCATATATAGATAGATGAATTTGGAACTCTAAATCCAACATGGTTTGTAGTAGCTCTTTGAAACTTGACAAAATAAAGGAGTTCTGAGATTTGTCTCTATGGTTTGTTTCCTCTTCAAGTAGCCCTAGGCACAGACTGTGGAAAACCACTTTCATTGAGAGGTGTTGCCAAGCTTCTAAGAAATAACGAGTTTCCGAAATACCAGCAAATATTTTTTCACCCAATCTTGATGATACTTGGTGGTAATGATTAGTAATCAAATCCCAATTGGCTCACCAAATTTTGTTCTTCTAGGTTGAAGCCTTCGTCTACAGTAGCAGTTTTTATACTTAGGTTTCTCTCTGTTCTCTCCTATATAGATAGATGAATTTGGAACTATAAATCCAACATGGATTGTAGTAGCTCTTTGAAACTTGACAAAATAAAGGAGTTCTGAGTTTTGTCTCTATGGTTTGTTTCCTCTTCAAGTAGCCCTAGGCGCAGACTCTGGAAAAGCACTTTCATTGAGAGGGGTTGCCAAGCTTCTAGGAAATAACGAGTTTCCAAAATACCAGCAAATATTTTTTCACCCAATCTTGATGATACTGGTTGCTAATGATCAGTACACAAATCCCACTTGGATCACCAAATTGTGTTCTTGTTGGTTGAAGCGTTCATCTACAATAGCAGTTTTTATATTTAGGTTTCACTCTGTTCTCTCATATATAGTTAGATGAAGTTGGAACTCTAAATCCAACATGGTTTGTAGTAGCTCTTTGAAACTTGACAAAATAAAGGAGTCCTGAGTTTTGTCTCTATGGTTTGTTTCCTCTTCAATAGGCCTAGGCACAGACTGTGGAAAAGCACTTTAATTGAAGGGGTTTCCAAGCTTCTAAGAAATAACGAGTTTCTGAAATACCAGCAAATATTTTTTCACCCAATCTTGATGATCCATGTTGCTAATGATCAGTACACAGATCCCACTTGGCTCACCAAATTTTGTTCTTCTAGGTTGAAGCGTTGGTCTACAGTAGCAGTTTTTATATTTAGGTTTCTCTCTGTTCTCTCCTATATAGATAGATGAATTTGGAACACTAAATCCAACATGGATTGCAGTAGCTCTTTGAAACTTGACAAAATAAAGGAGTTCTCAGTTTTGTCTCTATGGTTTGTTTCCTCTTCAAGTATCCCTAGGCACAGACTGTGGAAAAGCACTTTCATTGAGAGGGGTTGCCAAGCTTCTAAGAAATAACGAGTTTCCAAAATACCAGCAAATATTTTTTCACCCAATCTTGATGATACTTGGTCGTAATGATCAGTACACAGATCCCACTTGGCTCACCAAATTTTGTTCTTCTAGGTTGAAGCGTTCGTCTACAGTAGCAGTTTTTATATTTAGGTTTCACTCTGTTCTCTCATATATAGATAGATGAATTTGGAACTCTAAATCCAACATGGTTTGTAGTAGCTCTTTGAAACTCGACAAAATAAAGGAGTTCTGAGTTTTGTCTGTATGGTTTGTTTCCTCTTCAAGAGGCCTAGGCAAAGACTGTGGAAAAGAACTTTAATTGAGAAGGGTTGCCAAGCTTCTAAGAAATAACGAGTTTCCGAAATACCAGCAAATATTTTTTCACCCAATCTTGATGATACATGTTGCTAATGATCAGTACACAGATCCCACTTGGCTCACCAAATTTTGTTCTTCTAGGTTTAAGCGTTCGTCTACAGTAGCAGTTTTTATATTTAGGTTTCACTCTGTTCTCTCATATATAGATAGATGAATTTGGAACTCTAAATCCAACATGGTTGTAGTAGCTCTTTGAAACTTGACAAAATAAAGGAGTTCTGAGATTTGTCTCTATGGTTTGTTTCCTCTTCAAGTAGCCCTAGGCGCAGACTCTGGAAAAGCACTTTCATTGAGAGGGGTTGCCAAGCTTCTAAGAAATAACGAGTTTCCGAAGTACCAGCAAATATTTTTTCTCCCAATCTTTATGATACTGGTTGTTAATGATCAGTACACAAATACCACTTGGCTCACCAAATTGTGGTCTTCTAGGTTGAAGCGTTCGCCTACAGTAGAAGTTTTTATATTTAGGTTTCCCTCTGTTCTCTCCTATATAGATATATGAATTTGGAACTCTAAATCCAACATGGATTGTAGTAGCTCTTTGAAACTTGGCAAAATAAAGGAGTTCTCAGTTTTGTCTCTATGGTTTGTTTCCTCTTCAAGTAGCCCTAGGCACAGACTGTGGAAAAGCACTTTCATTGAGAGGGGTTGCCAAGCTTCTAAGAAATAACGAGTTTCCGAAATACCAGCAAATATTTTTTCACCCAATCTTGATGATACTTGGTGGTAATGATCAGTACATAGATCCCACTTAGCTCACCAAATTTTGTTCTCCTAGTTTGAAGCATTCGTCTACAGTAGCAGTTTTTATATTTAGGTTTCTCTCTGTTCTCTCCTATATAGATAGATGAATTTGGAACTCTAAATCCAACATGGATTGTAGTAGCTCTTTGAAACATGACAAAATAAAGAGTTCTCAGTTTTGTCTCTATTGTTTGTTTCCTCTTCAAGTAGCCCTAGGCACAGACTGTGGAAGCACTTTCATTGAGATGGGTTGCCAAGCTTCTAAGAAGTAACGTGTTTCCAAAATACCAGCAAATATTTTTTCACCCAATCTTGATGATACTTGGTGGAAATGATCAGTACACAAATCCCACTTGGCTTACCAAATTTTGTTCTTCTAGGTTGAAGCGTTCGTCTACAGTAGCAGTTTTTATATTTAGGTTTCTCTCTGTTCTCTCCTATATAGATAGATGAATTTGGAACTTTAAATCCAACATGGATTGTAGTAGCTCTTTGAAACTTGACAAAATAAAGGAGTTTTCAGTTGTGTCTCTATGGTTTGTTTCCTCTTCAAGTAGCCCTAGGCACATACTGTGGAAAAGCACTTTCACTGAGAGGGGTTGCTAAGCTTCTAAGAAATAACGAGTTTCCGAAATACCAGCAAATATTTTTTCACCCAATCTTGATGATACTTGGAGCGAATGATCAGTACACAGTTCCCACTTGGCTCACCAAATTTTGTTCTTCTAGGTTGAAGCGTTCGTCTACAGTAGCAGTTTTTATACTTAGGTTTCACTCTGTTCTCTCATATATAGATAGATGAATTTGGAACTCTAAATCCAACATGGTTTGTAGTAGCTCTTTGAAACTTGACAAAATAAAGGAGTTCTGAGTTTTGTCTCTATTGTTTGTTTCCTCTTCAATAGCCCTAGGCGCAGACCCTGGAAAAGCACTTTCATTGAGAGGGGTTGCCAAGCTTCTAAGAAATAACGAGTTTCCGAAATACCAGCAAATATTTTTTCACCCAATCTTGATGATACTTGGTGGGAACGATCAGTACACAGATCCCACTTGGCTCACCATATTTTGTTCTTCTAGGTTGAAGCGTTCGTCTACAGTAGCAGTTTTTATATTTAGGTTTCACTCTGTTCTCTCATATATAGATAGATGAATTTGGAACTCTAAATCCAACATGGTTGGTAGTCTCTCTTTGAAACTTGAAAAATAAAGAGTTCTGAGTTTTGTTTCTATGGTTTGTTTCCTCTTCAAGTAGCCCTAGGCACAGACTGTGGAAAACCACTTTCATTGAGAGGGGTAGCCAAGCTTCTAAGAAATAACGAGTTTCCGAAATATCAGCAAATATTTTTTCACCCAATCTTGATGATACTTGGTGGTAATGATCAGTACACAGTACCCACGTGGCTCACCAAATTTTGTTCTTCTAGGTTGAAGCGTTCGTCTAGTGTAGCCGTTTTTATCTTTAGGTTTCACTCTGTTCTCTCATATATAGATAGATGAATTTGGAACTCTAAATCCAACATGGTTTGTAGTAGCTCTTTGAAACTTGACAAAATAAAGGAGTTCTGAGTTTTGTCTCTATGGATTGTTTCCTCTTCAATTAGCCCTAGGCACAGACTGTGGAAAAGCACTTTCATTGAGAGTGGTTGCCAAGCTTCTAGGAAATAACGAGTTTCCGAAGTACCAGCAAGTATTCTTTCACCCAATCTTGATGATACTGGTTGCTAATGATCAGTACACAAATCCCACTTGGCTCACCAAATTGTGTTCTTCTAGGTTGAAGCGTTCGTCTACAGTAGCAGTTTTTATATTTAGGTTTAGCTCTGTTCTCTCCTATATAGATATATGAACTTGGAACTCTAAATCCAACATGGTTTGTAGTAGCTCTTTGAAACTTGACAAAATAAAGGAGTTCTCAGTTTTGTCTCTACGGTTTGTTTCCTCTTCAAGTAGCCCTAGGCACAGACTGTGGAAAAGCACTTTCATTGAGAGAGTTTGCCAAGCTTCTAAGAAATTACAAGTTTCCGAAATACCAGCAAATATTTTTTCACCCAATTTTGATGATACTTGGTGGTAATGATCATTACACAAATCCCACATGGCTCACCAAATTTTGTTCTTCTAGGTTGAATCGTTCGTCTACAGTAGCAGTTTTTATATTTAGGTTTCTCTCTGTTCTCTCCTATATAGATAGATGAATTTGGAACTCTAAATCCAACATTGTTTGTAGTAGCTCTTTGAAACTTGACAAAATAAAGAGTTCTGAGTTTTGTCTCTATTTTTTGTTTCCTCTTCAAGTAGCCCTAGGCACAGACTGTGGAAAACCACTTTCATTGAGAGGGGTTTCTAAGCTTCTAAGAAATAACGAGTTTCGGAAATAGCAGCAAATATTTTTTCACCCAATCTTGATGATACTTGGTGGTAATGATCAGTGCACAGTACCCACTTGGCTCACCAAATTTTGTTCTTCTAGGTTGAAGCGTTCGTCTACAGTAGCAGTTTTTATATTTAGGTTTCACTCTGTTCTCTCATATATAGATAGATGAATTTGGAACTCCAAATCCAACATGGTTTGTAGTAGCTCTTTGAAACTTGACAAAATAAAGGAGTTCTGAATTTTGTCTCTGTGGTTTGTTTCCTCTTCAAGTAGCCCTAGGCCCAGACTCTGGAAAAGCAATTTAATTGAGAGGGGTTGCCAAGCTTCTAAGAAATAACGAGTTTCCGAAGTACCAGCAAATATTTTTTCACCCAATCTTGATGATACTGGTTGCTAATGATCAGTACACAAATCCCACTTATCTCACCAAATTGTGTTCTTCTAGGTTGAAGCGTTCGTCTACAGTAGCAGTTTTTATATTTAGGTTTCTCTCTGTTCTCTCCTATATAGATAGATGAATTTGGAACTCTAAATCCAACATGGTTTGTAGTAGCTCTTTGAAACTTGACAAAATAAAGGAGTTCTCAGTTTTGTCTCTATGGTTTGTTTCCTCTTCAAGTAGCCATAGGCGCACACTGTGGAAAAGCACATTCATTTAGAGAGTTTGCCAAGCTTCTAAGAAATTACAAGTTTCCGAAATACCAGCAAATATTTTTTCACCCAATCTTGATGACACTTGGTGGTAATGATCAGTACACAAATCCCACTTGGCTCACCAAATTTTGTTCTTCTAGGTTGAAGCGTTCGTCTACAGTAGCAGTTTTTATATTTAGGTTTCTCTCTGTTCTCTGGTATATAGATAGATGAATTTGGAACTCTAAATCCAACATGGATTGTAGTAGCTCTTTGAAACTTGGCAAAATAAAGGAGTTCTCAGTTTTGTCTCTATGGTTTGTTTCCTCTTCAAGTAGCCCTAGGCACAGACTGTGGAAAAGCACTTTCTTTGAGAGGGGTTGCCAAGCTTCTAAGAAATAACGAGTTTCCGAAATACCAGCAAATATTTTTTCACCCAATCTTGATGATACTTGGTGGTAATGATCAGTACATAGATCCCACTTAGCTCACCAAATTTTGTTCTCCTAGTTTGAAGCGTTCGTCTACAGTAGCAGTTTTTATATTTAGGTTTCTCTCTGTTCTCTCCTATATAGATAGATGAATTTGGAACTCTAAATCCAACATGGATTGTAGTAGCTCTTTGAAACATGACAAAATAAAGAGTTCTCAGTTTTGTCTCTATGGTTTGTTTCCTCTTCAATTAGCCCTAGGCACAGACTATGGAAGCACTTTCATTGAGATGGGTTGCCAAGCTTCCAAGAAGTAACGTGTTTCCAAAATACCAGCAAATATTTCTTCACCCAATCTTGATGATACTTGGTGGAAATGATCAGTACACAAATCCCACTTGGCTCACCAAATTTTGTTCTTCTAGGTTGAAGCGTTCGTCTACAGTAGCAGTTTTTATATTTAGGTTTCTCTCTGTTCTCTCCTATATAGATAGATGAATTTGGAACTTTAAATCCAACATGGATTGTAGTAGCTCTTTGAAACTTGACAAAATAAAGGAGTTTTCAGTTTTGTCTCTATGGTTTGTTTCCTCTTCAAGTAGCCCTAGGCACATACTGTGGAAAAGCACTTTCACTGAGAGGGGTTGCCAAGCTTCTAAGAAATAACGAGTTTCCGAAATACCAGCAAATATTTTTTCACCCAATCTTGATGATACTTGGAGGGAATGATCAGTACACACTTCCCACTTGGCTCACCAAATTTTGTTCTTCTAGGTTGAAGCGTTCGTCTACAGTAGCAATTTTATACTTAGGTTTCACTCTGTTCTCTCATATATAGATAGATGAATTTGGAACTCTAAATCCAACATGGTTTGTAGTAGCTCTTTGAAACTTGACAAAATAAAGGAGTTCTGAGTTTTGTCTCTATTGTTTGTTTCCTCTTCAATAGCCCTAGGCGCAGACCCTGGAAAAGCAATTTCATTGTGAGGGGTTGCCAAGCTTCTAAGAAATAACGAGTTTCCGAAGTACCAGCAAATATTTTTTCACCCAATCTTGATGATACTTGTTGCTAATGATCAGTACACAAATCCCACTTGGCTCACCAAATTTTGTTCTTCTAGGTTGAAGCGTTCGTCTACAGTATCATTTTTTATATTTAGGTTTCCCTCTGTTCTCTCCTGTATAGATAGATGAATTTGGAACTCTAAATCCACCATGGTTTGTAGTAGCTCTTTGAAACTTGACAAAATAAAGGAGTTCTCAGTTTTGTTTCTATGGATTGTTTCCTCTTCAATTAGCACTAGGCACACACTGTGGAAAAGCACTTTCATTGAGAGGGGTTGCCAAGCTTCTAAGAAATAACGAGTTTCTAAATACCAGCAAATATTTTTTCACCCAAACTTGATGATACTTGTTGCTAATGATCAGTACACAAATCCCACTTGGCTCACCAAATTTTGTTCTTCTAGGTTGAAGCGTTCGTCTAGAGTAGCAGTTTTTATATTTAGGTTTCCCTCTGTTCTCTCATATATAGATAGATGAATTTGGAACTCTAAATCCAACATGGTTTGTAGTAGCTCTTTGCAACTTGAAAAAATAAAGGAGTTCTCAGTTTTGTCTTTATGGTTTGTTTCGTATTCAAGTAGCCCTAGGCACAGACTGTGGAAAAGCACTTTCATTGAGAGGGGTTGCCAAGCTTCTAAGAAATAACGAGTTTCCGAAATACCAGCAAATATTTTTTCACCCAATCTTGATGATACTTGGTGGTAATGATCAGTACACAGATCCCACTGGGCTCACCAAATTTTGTTCTTCTAGGTTGAAGCGTTCGTCTACAGTAGCAGTTTTTATATTTAGGTTTCTCTCTGTTCTCTCCTATATAGATAGATGAATTTGGAACTCTAAATCCAACATGGATTGTAGTAGCTCTTTGAAACTTGACAAAATAAAGGAGTTCTCAGTTTTGTCTCTATGGTTTGTTTCCTCTTCAAGTAGCCCTAGGCACAGACTGTGGAAGCACTTTCATTGAGATGGATTGCCAAGCTTCTAAGAAATAACGTGTGTCCAATATACCAGCAAATATTTTTTCACCCAATCTTGATGATACTTGGTGGTAATGATCAGTACACAAATCCCACTTGGCTCACCAAATTTTGTTCTTTTAGGTTGAAGTGTTCGTCTACAGTAGCAGTTTTTATATTTAGGTTTCTCTCTGTTCTCTCCTATATAGATAGATGAATTTGGAACTTTAAATCCAACATGGATTGTAGTAGCTCTTTGAAACTTGACAAAATAAAGGAGTTCTCAGTTTTGTCTCTATGGTTTGTTTCCTCTTCAAGTAGCCCTAGGCACAGACTGTGGAAAAGCACTTTCATTGAGAGGGGTTGCCAAGCTTCTAAGAAATAACGAGTTTCCGAAATACCAGCAAATATTTTTTCACCCAATCTTGATGATACTTGGTGGGAACGATCAGTACACAGATCCCACTTGGCTCACCATATTTTGTTCTTCTAGGTTGAAGCGTTCGTCTACAGTAGCAGTTTTTATATTTAGGTTTCACTCTGTTCTCTCATATATAGATAGATGAATTTGGAACTCTAAATCCAACATGGTTGGTAGTCTCTCTTTGAAACTTGAAAAATAAAGAGATCTGAGTTTTGTTTCTATCTTTTGTTTCCTCTTCAAGTAGCCCTAGGCACAGACTGTGGAAAACCACTTTCATTGAGAGGGGTATCCAAGCTTCTAAGAAATAACGAGTTCCCGAAATATCAGCAAATATTTTTTCACCCAATCTTGATGATACTTGGTGGTAATGATCAGTACACAGTACCCACGTGGCTCACCAAATTTTGTTCTTCTAGGTTGAAGCGTTCGTCTAGTGTAGCCGTTTTTATCTTTAGGTTTCACTCTGTTCTCTCATATATAGATAGATGAATTTGGAACTCTAAATCCAACATGGTTTGTAGTATCTCTTTGAAACTTGACAAAATAAAGGAGTTCTGAGTTTTGTCTCTATGGATTGTTTCCTCTTCAATTAGCCCTAGGCACAGACTGTGGAAAAGCACTTTCATTGAGAGTGGTTGCCAAGCTTCTAGGAAATAACGAGTTTCCGAAGTACCAGCAAGTATTTTTTCACCCAATCTTGATGATACTGGTTGCTAATGATCAGTGCACACATCCCACTTGGCTCACCAAATTGTGTTCTTCTAGGTTGAAGCGTTCGTCTACAGAAGCAGTTTTTATATTTAGGTTTAGCTCTGTTCTCTCCTATATAGATATATGAACTTGGAACTCTAAATCCAACATGGTTTGTAGTAGCTCTTTGAAACTTGACAAAATAAAGGAGTTCTCAGTTTTGTCTCTATGGTTTGTTTCCTCTTCAAGTAGCCCTAGGCACAGACTGTGGAAAAGCACTTTCATTGAGAGAGTTTGCCAAGCTTCTAAGAAATTACAAGTTTCCGAAATACCAGCAAATATTTTTTCACCCAATCTTGATGATACTTGGTGGTAATGATCATTACACAAATCCCTCATGGCTCACCAAATTTTGTTCTTCTAGGTTGAATCGTTCGTCTACAGTAGCAGTTTTTATATTCAGGTTTCTCTCTGTTCTCTCCTATATAGATAGATGAATTTGAAACTCTAAATCCAACATTGTTTGTAGTAGCTCTTTGAAACTTGACAAAATAAAGAGTTCTGAGTTTTGTCTCTATTTTTTGTTTCCTCTTCAAGTAGCCCTAGGCACAGACTGTGGAAAACCACTTTCATTGAGAGGGGTTGCTAAGCTTCTAAGAAATAACGAGTTTCCGAAATAGCAGCAAATATTTTTTCACCCAATCTTGATGATACTTGGAGGTAATGATCAGTACACAGTACCCACTTGGCTCACCAAATTTTGTTCTTCTAGGTTGAAGCGTTCGTCTACAGTAGCAGTTTTTATATTTATTTTTCACTCTGTTCTCTCATATATAGATAGATGAATTTGGAACTCCAAATCCAACATGGTTTGTAGTAGCTCTTTGAAACTTGACAAAATAAAGGAGTTTTGAATTTTGTCTCTGTGGTTTGTTTCCTCTTCAAGTAGCCCTAGGCGCAGACTCTGGAAAAGCAATTTAATTGAGAGGGGTTGCCAAGCTTCTAAGAAATAACGAGTTTCCGAAGTACCAGCAAATATTTTTTCACCCAATCTTGATGATACTGGTTGCTAATGATCAGTACACAAATCCCACTTGGCTCACCAAATTGTGTTCTTCTAGGTTGAAGCGTTCGTCTACAGTAGCAGTTTTTATATTTAGGTTTCTCTCTGTTCTCTCCTATATAGATAGATGAATTTGGAACACTAAATCCAACATGGTTTGTAGTAGCTCTTTGAAACTTGAAAAAATAAAGGAGTTCTCAGTTTTGTCTCTATGGTTTGTTTCCTCTTCAAGTAGCCATAGTCACACACTGTGGAAAAGCACATTCATTTAGAGAGTTTGCCAAGCTTCTAAGAAATTACAAGTTTCCGAAATACCAGCAAATATTTTTTCACCCAATCTTGATGACACTTGGTGGTAATGATCAGTACACAAATCCCACTTGGCTCACCAAATTTTGTTCTTCTAGGTTGAAGCGTTCGTCTACAGTAGCAGTTTTTATATTTAGGTTTCTCTCTGTTCTCTGGTATATAGATAGATGAATTTGGAACTCTAAATCCAACATGGATTGTAGTAGCTCTTTGAAACTTGGCAAAATAAAGGAGTTCTCAGTTTTGTCTCTATGGTTTGTTTCCTCTTCAAGTAGCCCTAGGCACAGACTGTGGAAAAGCACTTTCATTGAGAGGGGTTGCCAAGCTTCTAAGAAATAACGAGTTTCCGAAATACCAGCAAATATTTTTTCACCCAATCTTGATGATACTTGGTGGTAATGATCAGTACATAGATCCCACTTAGCTCACCAAATTTTGTTCTCCTAGTTTGAAGCGTTCGTCTACAGTAGCAGTTTTTATATTTAGGTTTCTCTCTGTTCTCTCCTATATAGATAGATGAATTTGGAACTCTAAATCCAACATGGATTGTAGTAGCTCTTTGAAACATGACAAAATAAAGAGTTCTCAGTTTTGTCTCTATGGTTTATTTCCTCTTCAATTAGCCCTAGGCACAGACTGTGGAAGCACTTTCATTGAGATGGGTTGCCAAGCTTCTAAGAAGTAACGTGTTTCCAAAATACCAGCAAATATTTCTTCACCCAATCTTGATGATACTTGGTGGAAATTATCAGTACACAAATCCCACTTGGCTCACCAAATTTTGTTCTTCTAGGTTGAAGCCTTCGTCTACATTAGCAGTTTTTATATTTAGGTTTCTCTCTGTTCTCTCCTATATAGTTAGATGAATTTGGAACTTTAAATCCAACATGGATTGTAGTAGCTCTTTGAAACTTGACAAAATAAAGGAGTTTTCAGTTTTGTCTCTATGGTTTGTTTCCTCTTCAAATAGCCCTAGGCACATACTGTGGAAAAGCACTTTCACTGAGAGGGGTTGCCAAGCTTCTAAGAAATAACGAGTTTCCGAAATACCAGCAAATATTTCTTCACCCAATCTTGATGATACTTGGAGGGAATGATCAGTACACACTTCCCACTTGGCTCACCAAATTTTCTTCTTCTAGGTTGAAGCGTTCGTCTACAGTAGCAATTTTTATACTTAGGTTTCACTCTGTTCTCTCATATATAGATAGATGAATTTGGAACTCTAAATCCAACATGGATTGTAGTAGCTCTTTGAAACTTGACAAAATAAAGGAGTTCTGAGTTTTGTCTCTATTGTTTGTTTCCTCTTCAATAGCCCTAGGCGCAGACCCTGGAAAAGCAATTTCATTGAGAGGGGTTGCCAAGCTTCTAAGAAATAACCAGTTTCCGAAGTACCAGCAAATATTTTTTCACCCAATCTTGATGATACTTGTTGCTAATGATCAGTACACAAATCCCACTTGGCTCACCAAATTTTGTTCTTCTAGCTTGAAGCGTTCGTCTACAGTATCATTTTTTATATTTAGGTTTCCCTCTGTTCTCTCCTGTATAGATAGATGAATTTGGAACTCTAAATCCAACATGGTTTGTAGTAGCTCTTTGAAACTTGACAAAATAAAGGAGTTCTCAGTTTTGTTTCTATGGATTGTTTCCTCTTCAATTAGCACTAGGCACACACTGTGGAAAAGCACTTTCATTGAGAGGGGTTGCCAAGCTTCTAAGAAATAACGAGTTTCTAAATACCAGCAAATATTTTTTCACCCAAACTAGATGATACTTGTTGCTAATGATCAGTACACAAATCCCACTTGGCTCACCAAATTTTGTTCTTCTAGGTTGAAGCGTTCGTCTACAGTAGCAGGTTTTATATTTAGGTTTCCCTCTGTTCTCTCATATATAGATAGATGAATTTGGAACTCTAAATCCAACATGGTTTGTAGTAGCTCTTTGAAACTTGACAAAATAAAGGAGTTCTCAGTTTTGTCTCTATGGTTTGTTTCGTATTCAAGTATCCCTAGGCACAGACTGTGGAAAAGCACTTTCATTGAGAGGGGTTGCCAAGCTTCTAAGAAATAAAGAGTTTCCGAAATACCAGCAAATATTTTTTCACCCATCTTGATGATACTTGGTGGTAATGATCAGTACACAGATCCCACTGGGCTCACCAAATTTTGTTCTTCTAGGTTGAAGCGTTCGTCTACAGTAGCAGTTTTTATATTTAGGTTTCTCTCTGTTCTCTCCTATATAGATAGATGAATTTGGAACTCTAAATCCAACATGGATTGTAGTAGCTCTTTGAAACTTGACAAAATAAAGGAGTTCTCAGTTTTGTCTCTATGGTTTGTTTCGTATTCAAGTAGCCCTAGGCACAGACTGTGGAAAAGCACTTTCATTGAGAGGGGTTGCCAAGCTTCTAAGAAATAACGAGTTTCCGAAATACCAGCAAATATTTTTTCACCCATCTTGATGAAACTTGGTGGTAATGATCAGTACACAGATCCCACTGGGCTCACCAAATTTTGTTCTTCTAGGTTGAAGCGTTCGTCTACAGTAGCAGTTTTTATATTTAGGTTTCTCTCTGTTCTCTCCTATATAGATAGATGAATTTGGAACTCTAAATCCAACATGGATTGTAGTAGCTCTTTGAAACGTGACAAAATAAAGGAGTTCTCAGTTTTGTCTCTATGGTTTGTTTCCTCTTCAAGTAGCCCTAGGCACAGACTGTGGAAGCACTTTCATTGAGATGGATTGCCAAGCTTCTAAGAAATAACGTGTATCCAATATACCAGCAAATATTTTTTCACCCAATCTTGATGATACTTGGTGGTAATGATCAGTACACAAATCCCACTTGGCTCACCAAATTTTGTTCTTTTAGGTTGAAGCGTTCGTCTACAGTAGCAGTTTTTATATTTAGGTTTCTCTCTGTTCTCTCCTATATAGATAGATGAATTTGGAACATTAAATCCAACATGGATTGTAGTAGCTCTTTGAAACTTGACAAAATAAAGGAGTTCTCAGTTTTGTCTCTATGGTTTGTTTCCTCTTCAAGTAGCCCTAGGCACAGACTGTGGAAAAGCACTTCCATTGAGAGGGGTTGCCAAGCTTCTAAGAAATAACGAGTTTCCGAAATACCAGCAAATATTTTTTCACCCAATCTTGATGATACTTGGTGGGAACGATCAGTACACAGATCCCACTTGGCTCACCATATTTTGTTCTTCTAGGTTGAAGCGTTCGTCTACAGTAGCAGTTTTTATATTTAGGTTTCACTCTGTTCTCTCATATATAGATAGATGAATTTGGAACTCTAAATCCAACATGGTTGGTAGTCTCTCTTTGAAACTTGAAAAATAAAGAGTTCTGAGTTTTGTTTCTATGGTTTGTTTCCTCTTCAAGTAGCCCTAGGCACAGACTGTGGAAAACCACTTTCATTGAGAGGGGTAGCCAAGCTTCTAAGAAATAACGAGTTTCCGAAATATCAGCAAATATTTTTTCACCCAATCTTGATGATACTTGGTGGTAATGATCAGTACACAGTACCCACGTAGCTCACCAAATTTTGTTCTTCTAGGTTGAAGGGTTCGTCTAGTGTAGCCGTTTTTATCTTTAGGTTTCACTCTGTTCTCTCATATATAGATAGATGAATTTGGAACTCTAAATCCAACATGGATTGTAGTAGCTCTTTGAAACTTGACAAAATAAAGGAGTTCTCAGTTTTGTCTCTATGGATTGTTTCCTCTTCAATTAGCCCTAGGCACAGACTGTGGAAAAGCACTTTCATTGAGAGTGGTTGCCAAGCTTCTAGGAAATAACGAGTTTCCGAAGTACCAGCAAGTATTTTTTCACCCAATCTTGATGATACTGGTTGCCTATGATCAGTACACAAATCCCACTTGGCTCACCAAATTGTGTTCTTCTAGGTTGAAGCGTTCGTCTACAGTAGCAGTTTATATATTTAGGTTTAGCTCTGTTCTCTCCTATATAGATATATGAACTTGGAACTCTAAATCCAACATGGTTTGTAGTAGCTCTTTGAAACTTGACAAAATAAAGGAGTTCTCAGTTTTGTCTCTACGGTTTGTTTCCTCTTCAAGTAGCCCTAGGAACAGACTGTGGAAAAGCACTTTCATTGAGAGAGTTTGCCAAGCTTCTAAGAAATTACAAGTTTCCGAAATACCAGCAAATATTTTTTCACCCAATCTTGATGATACTTGGTGGTAATGATCATTACACAAATCCCACATGGCTCACCAAATTTTGTTCTTCTAGGTTGAATCGTTCGTCTACAGAAGCAGTTTTTATATTTAGGTTTCTCTCTGTTCTCTCCTATATAGATAGATGAATTTGGAACTCTAAATCCAACATTGTTTGTAGTAGCTCTTTGAAACTTGACAAAATAAAGAGTTCTGAGTTTTGTCTCTATTTTTTGTTTCCTCTTCAAGTAGCCCTAGGCACAGACTGTGGAAAACCACTTTCATTGAGAGGGGTTGCTAAGCTTCTAAGAAATAACGAGTTTCCGAAATAGCAGCAAATATTTTTTCACCCAATCTTGATGATACTTGGTGGTAATGATCAGTACACAGTACCCACTTGGCTCACCAAATTTTGTTCTTCTAGGTTGAAGCGTTCGTCTACAGTACCAGTTTTTATATTTAGGTTTCACTCTGTTCTCTCATATATAGATAGATGAATTTGGAACTCCAAATCCAACATGGTTTGTAGTAGCTCTTTGAAACTTGACAAAATAAAGGAGTTCTGAATTTTGTCTCTGTGGTTTGTTTCCTCTTCAAGTAGCCCTAGTCGCAGACTCTGGAAAAGCAATTTAATTGAGAGGGGTTGCCAAGCTTCTAAGAAATAACGAGTTTCCGTAGTACCAGCAAATATTTTTTCACCCAATCTTGATGATACTGGTTGCTAATGATCAGTACACAAATCCCACTTGGCTCACCAAATTGTGTTCTTCTAGGTTGAAGCGTTCGTCTACAGTAGCAGTTTTTATATTTAGGTTTCTCTCTGTTCTCTCCTATATAGATAGATGAATTTGGAACTCTAAATCCAACATGGTTTGTAGTAGCTCTTTGAAACTTGACGAAATAAAGGAGTTCTCAGTTTTGTCTCTATGGTTTGTTTCCTCTTCAAGTAGCCATAGGCACACACTGTGAAAAAGCACATTAATTTAGAGAGTTTGCCAAGCTTCTAAGAAATTACAAGTTTCCGAAATACCAGCAAATATTTTTTCACCCAATCTTGATGACACTTGGTGGTAATGATCAGTACACAAATCCCACTTGGCTCACCAAATTTTGTTCTTCTAGGTTGAAGCGTTCGTCTACAGTAGCAGTTTTTATATTTAGGTTTCTCTCTGTTCTCTGGTATATAGATAGATGAATTTGGAACTCTAAAACCAACATGGATTGTAGTAGCTCATTGAAACTTGACAAAATAAAGGAGTTCTCAGTTTTGTCTCTATGGTTTGTTTTCTCTTCAAGTAGCCCTAGGCAGAGACTGTGGAAGCACTTTCATTGAGATGGGTTGCCAAGCTTCTAAGAAATAACGAGTTTCCAAAATACCAGCAAATATTTTTTCATCCAATCTTGATGATACTTGGTGGTAATGTTCAGTACACAAATCCAACTTGGCTCACCAAATTTTGTTCTTCTAGGTTGAAGCGTTCGTCTACAGTAGCAGTTTTTATATTTAGGTTTCTCTCTGTTCTCTCCTATATAGATAGATGAATTTGGAACTTTAAATCCAACATGGATTGTAGTAGCTCTTTGAAACTTGACAAAATAAAGGAGTTCTCAGTTTTGTCTCTATGGTTTGTTTCCTCTTCAAGTAGCCCTAGGCACAGACTGTGGAAAACTACTTTCATTGAGAGGTGTTGCCAAGCTTCTAAGAAATAACGAGTTTCCGAAGTACCAGCAAATATTTTTTCACCCAATCTTGATGATACTGGTTGCTAATGATCAGTACACAAATCCCACTTGGCTCACCAAATTGTGTTCTTCTAGGTTGAAGCGTTCGGCTACAGTAGAAGTTTTTATATTTAGGTTTCCCTCTCTTCTCTCCTATATAGATATGTGAATTTGGAACTCTAAATCCAACATGGTTTGTAGTAAATCTTTGAAACTTGACAAAATAAAGGAGTTCTCAGTTTTGTCTCTACGGTTTGTTTCCTCTTCAAGTAGCCCTAGGCACAGACTGTGGAAAAGCACTTTCATTGAGAGAGTTTGCCAAGCTTCTAAGAAATTACAAGTTTCCGAATACCAGCAAATATTTTTTCACCCAAACTTGATGATACTTGGTGGTAATGATCAGTACACAAATCCCACATGGCTCACCAAATTTTGTTCTTCTAGGTTGAATCGTTCGTCTACAGTAGCAGTTTTTATATTTAGGTTTCCCTCTGTTCTCTCCTATATAGATATATGAATTTGGAACTCTAAATCCAACATGGTTTGTAGTAGCTCTTTGAAACTTGACTAAATAAAGAGTTCTGAGTTTTGTCTCTGTGGTTTGTTTCCTCTTCAAGTAGCCCTAGGCACAGACTGTGGAAAACCACTTTCATTGAGAGGGGTTGCTAAGCTTCTAAGAAATAACGAGTTTCCGAAATAGCAGCAAATATTTTTTCACCCAATCTTGATGATACTTGGTGGTAATGATCAGTACACAGTACCCACTTGGCTCACCAAATTTTGTTCTTCTAGGTTGAAGCGTTCGTCTACAGTAGCAGTTTTTATATTTAGGTTTCACTCTGTTCTCTCATATATAGATAGATGAATTTGGAACTCCAAATCCAACATGGTTTGTAGTAGCTCTTTGAAACTTGACAAACTAAAGGAGTTCTGAATTTTGTCTCTGTGGTTTGTTTCCTCTTCAAGTAGCCCTAGGCGCAGACTCTGGAAAAGCAATTTAATTGAGAGGGGTTGCCAAGCTTCTAAGAAATAACGAGTTTCCGAAGTACCAGCAAATATTTTTTCACCCAATCTTGATGATACTGGTTGCTAATGATCAGTACACAAATCTCACTTGGCTCACCAAATTGTGTTCTTCTAGGTTGAAGCGTTCGTCTACAGTAGCAGTTTTTATATTTAGGTTTCTCTCTGTTCTCTCCTATATAGATAGATGAATTTGGAACTCTAAATCCAACATGGTTTGTAGTAGCTCTTTGAAACTTGACAAAATAAAGGAGTTCTCAGTTTTGTCTCTATGGTTTGTTTCCTCTTCAAGTAGCCATAGGCACACACTGTGGAAAAGCACATTCATTGAGAGAGTTTGCCAAGCTTCTAAGAAATTACAAGCTTCCGAAATACCAGCAAATATTTTTTCACCCAATCTTGATGATACTTGGTGGTAATGATCAGTACACAAATCCCACTTGGCTCACCAAATTTTGTTCTTCTAGGTTGAAGCGTTCGTCTACAGTAGCAGTTTTTATATTTAGGTTTCTCTCTGTTCTCTGGTATATAGATAGATGAATTTGGAACTCTAAATCCAACATGGATTGTAGTAGCTCTTTGAAACTTGACAAAATAGAGGAGTTGTGAGTTTTGTCTCTATGGTTTGTTTCCTCTTCAAGTAGCCCTAGGCGCAGACTCTGGAAAAGCACTTTCATTGAGAGGGGTTGCCAAGCTTCTAAGAAGTAACGAGTTTCCGAAGTACCAGCAAATATTTTTTCACCCAATCTTGATGATACTGGTTGCTAATGATCAGTACACAAATCATACTTGGCTCACCAAATTGTGTTCTTCTAGGTTGAAGCGTTCGTCTACAGTAGCAATTTTTATATTTAGGTTTCACTCTTTTCTCTCATATATAGATAGATGAATTTGGAACTCTAAATCCAACATGGTTTGTAGTAGCTCTTTGAAACTTGACAAAATAAAGGAGTTCTGAGTTTTGTCTCTATTGTTTGTTTCCTCTTCAATAGCCCTAGGCGCAGACCCTGGAAAAGCAATTTCATTGAGAGGGGTTGCCAAGCCTCTAAGAAATAACGAGTTTCCGAAGTACCAGCAAATATTTTTTCACCCAATCTTGATGATACATGTTGCTAATGATCAGTACACAAATGCCACTTGGCTCACCAAATTTTGTTCTTCTAGGTTGAAGCGTTCGTCTACAGTAGCAGTTTTTATATTTAGGTTTCCCTCTGTTCTCTCATATATAGATAGATGAATTTGGAACTCTATATCCAACATGGTTCGTAGTAGCTCTTTGAAACTTGACAAAATAAAGGAGTTCTGAGTTTTGTCTCTATGGTTTGTTTCGTATTCAAGTAGCCCTAGGCACAGACTGTGGAAAAGCACTTTCATTGAGAGGGGTTGCCAAGCTTCTAAGAAATAACGAGTTTCCGAAATACCAGCAAATATTTTTTCACCCAATCTTGATGATACTTGGTGGTAATGATCAGTACACAGATCCCACTGGGCTCACCAAATTTTGTTCTTCTAGGTTGAAGCGTTCGTCTACAGTAGCAGTTTTTATATTTAGGTTTCTCTCTGTTCTCTTCTATATAGATAGATGAATTTGGAACTCTAAATCCAACATGGATTGTAGTAGCTCTTTGAAACTTGACAAAATAAAGGAGTTCTCAGGTTTGTCTCTATGGTTTGTTTCCTCTTCAAGTAGCCCTAGGCACAGACTGTGGAAGCACTTTCATTGAGATGGATTGCCAAGCTTCTAAGAAATAACGTGTATCCAATATACCAGCAAATATTTTTTCACCTTATCTTGATGATACTTGGTGGTAATGATCAGTATCAAAATCCCACTTGGCTCACCAAATTTTGTTCTTTTAGGTTGAAGTGTTCGTCTACAGTAGCAGTTTTTATATTTAGGTTTCTCTCTGTTCTCTCCTCTATCGATAGATGAATTTGGAACTCTAAATCCAACATGGTTTGTAGTAGCTCTTTGAAACTTGACAAGATAAAGGAGTTCTGAGTTTTGTCTCTATGGATTGTTTCCTTTTCAATTAGCCCTAGGCACAGACTGTGGAAAAGCACTTTCATTGAGAGTGGTTGCCAACCTTCTAGGAAATAACGAGTTTCCGAAGTACCAGCAAATATTTTTTCACCCAATCTTGATGATACTGGTTGCTAATGATCAGTACACAAATCCCACTTGGCTCACCAAATTGTGTTATTCTAATTTGAAGCGTTCGTCTACATTAGCAGTTTTTATATTTAGGTTTAGCTCTGTTCTCTCCTATATAGATATATGAATTTGGAACTCTAAATCCAACATGGTTTGTAGTAGCTCTTTGAAACTTGACAAAATAAAGGAGTTCTCAGTTTTGTCTCTATGGTTTCTTTCCTCTTCATGTAGCCCTAAGAACAAACTGTGGAAAAGCACTTTCATTGAGATGAGTTGCCAAGCTTCTAAGAAATAACGAGTTTCTAAATACCAGCAAATATTTTTTCACCCAAACTTGATGATACTTGTTGCTAATGATCAGTACACAAATCCCACTTGACTCAACAAATTTTGTTCTTCTAGGTTGAAGCGTTCGTCTACAGTAGCAGTTTTTATATTTAGGTTTCCCTCTGTTCTCTCATATATAGATAGATGAATTTGGAACTCTAAATCCAACATGGTTTGTAGTAGCTCTTTGAAACTTGACAAAATAAAGGAGTTCTCAGTTTTGTCTCTATGGTTTGTTTCCTCTTCAAGTAGCCCTAGGCACAGACTGTGGAAAAGCACTTTCATTGAGAGGGGTTGCCAAGCTTCTAAGAAATAACGAGTTTCCGAAATACCAGCAAATATGTTTTCACCCAATCTTGATGATACTTGGTGGTAATGATCAGTACATAGATCCCACTTAGCTCACCAAATTTTGTTCTCCTAGTTTGAAGCGTTCGTCTACAGTAGCAGTTTTTATATTTAGGTTTCTCTCTGTTCTCTCCTATATAGATAGATGAATTTAGAACTCTAAATCCAACATGGATTGTAGTAGCTTTTTGAAACTTGACAAAATAAAGGAGTTCTCAGTTTTGTCTCTATGGTTTGTTTCCTCTTCAAGTAGCCCTAGGCACAGACTGTGGAAGCACTTTCATTGAGATGGGTTGCCAAGCTTCTAAGAAATAACGAGTTTCCAAAATACCAGCAAATATTTCTTCACCCAATCTTGATGATACTTGGTGGAAATGATCAGTACACAAATCCCACTTGGCTCACCAAATTTTGTTCTTCTATGTTGAAGCGTTCGTCTACAGTAGCAGTTTTTATATTTAGGTTTCTCTCTGTTCTCTCCTATATAGATAGATGAATTTGGAACTTTAAATCCAACATGGATTGTAGTAGCTCTTTGAAACTTGACAAAATAAAGGAGTTCTCAGTTTTGTCTCTATGGTTTGTTTCCTCTTCAAGTAGCCCTAGGCACAGACTGTGGAAAAGCACTTTCCTTGAGAGGGGTTGCCAAGCTTCTAAGAAATAACGAGTTTCCGAAATACCAGCAAATATTTTTTCACCCAATCTTGATGATACTTGGTGGGAATGATCAGTACACATATCCCACTTGGCTCACCAAATTTTGTTCTTCTAGGTTGAAGCGTTCGTCTACAGTAGCAGTTTTTATATTTAGGTTCCTCTCTGTTCTCTCCTATATAGATAGATGAATTTGGAACTCTAAATGCAACATGGATTGTAGTAGCTCTTTGAAACTTGACAAAATAAAGGAGTTGTGAGTTTTATCTCTTTGGTTTGTTTCCTCTTCAAGTAGCCCTAGGCGCAGACTCTGGAAAAGCACTTTCATTGAGAGGGGTTGCCAAGCTTCTAAGAAGTAACGAGTTTCCGAAGTACCAGCAAATATTTTTTCACCCAATCTTGATGATACTGGTTGCTAATGATCAGTACACAAATCCCACTTGGCTCACCAAATTGTGTTCTTCTAGGTTGAAGCGTTCGTCTACAGTAGCAGTTTTTATATTTAGGTTTCACTCTGTTCTCTCATATATAGATAGATGAATTTGGAACTCTAAATCCAACATGGTTTGTAGTAGCTCTTTGAAACTTGACAAAATAACTGAGTTCTGAGTTTTGTATCTATGGTTTGTTTCCTCTTCAAGAGGCCTAGGCACAGACTGTGGAAAAGCACTTTAATTGAGAGGGGTTGCCAATCTTCTAAGAAATAACGAGTTTCCAAAATACCAGCAAATATTTTTTCCCCCAATGTTCATGATACATGTTGCTAATGATCAGTACACAGATCCCACTTGGCTCACCAAATTTGTTCTTCTAGGTTGAAGCGTTCGTCTACAGTAGCAGTTTTTATATTTAGGTTTCACTCTGTTCTCTCCTGTATAGATAGATGAATTTGGAACTCTAAATCCAACATGGATTGTAGTAGCTCTTTGAAACATGACAAAATAAAGGAGTTCTCAGTTTTGTCTCTATGGTTTGTTTCCTCTTCAAGTAGCCCTAGGCACAGACTGTGGAAAAGCATTTCATTGAGAGGGGTTGCCAAGCTTCTAAGAAATAACGAGTTTCCGAAATACCAGCAAATATTTTTTAATCGAATCTTGATGATACTTGGTGTTAATGATCAGTACATAGATCCCACTTAGCTCACCAAATTTTGTTCTCCTAGTTTGAAGCATTCGTCTACAGTAGCAGTTTTTATATTTAGGTTTCTCTCTGTTCTCTCCTATATAGATAGATGAATTTGGAACTCTAAATCCAACATGGATTGTAGTAGCTCTTTGAAACTTGACAAAATAAAGGAGTTCTCAGTTTTGTCTCTATGGTTTGTTTCCTCTTCAAGTAGCCCTAGGCACAGACTGTGGAAGCACTTTCATTGAGATGGGTTGCCAAGCTTCTAAGAAATAACGGGTTTCCAAAATACCAGCAAATATTTCTTCACCCAATCTTGATGATACTTGGTGGAAATGATCAGTACACAAATCCCACTTGGCTCACCAAATTTTGTTCTTCTAGGTTGAAGCGTTCGTCTACAGTAGCAGTTTTTGTATTTAGGTTTCTCTCTGTTCTCTCCTATATCGATAGATGAATTTGGAACTTTAAATCCAACATGGATTGTAGTAGCTCTTTGAAACTTGACAAAATAAAGGAGTTTTCAGTTTTGTCTCTATGGTTTGTTTCCTCTTCAGGTAGCCCTAGGCACACACTGTGGAAAAGCACTTTCACTGAGAGGGGTTGCCAAGCTTCTAAGAAATAACGAGTTTCCTAAATACCAGCAAATATTTTTTCACCCAATCTTGATGATACTTGGAGGGAATGATCAGTACACAGTTCCCACTTGGCTCACCAAATTTTGTTCTTCTAGGTTGAAGCGTTCGTCTACAGTAGCAGTTTTTATATTTAGGTTTCACTCTGTTCTCTCATATATAGATAGATGAATTTGGAACTCTAAATCCAACATGGTTTGTAGTAGCTCTTTGAAACTTGACAAAATAAAGGAGTTCTGAGTTTTGTCTCTATTGTTTGTTTCCTCTTCAATAGCCCTAGGCGCAGACCCTGGAAAAGCAATTTCATTGAGAGGGGTTGCCAAGCTTCTAAGAAATAACGAGTTTCCGAAGTACCAGAAATATTTTTTCACCCAATCTTGATGATACTTGTTGCTAATGATCAGTACACAAATCCCACTTGGCTCACCAAATTTTGTTCTTCTAGGTTGAAGCGTTCGTCTACAGTATCATTTTTTATATTTAGGTTTCCCTCTGTTCTCTCCTGTATAGATAGATGAATTTGGAACTCTAAATCCAACATGGTTTGTAGTAGCTCTTTGAAACTTGACAAAATAAAGGAGTTCTCAGTTTTGTTTCTATGGATTGTTTCCTCTTCAATTAGCACTAGGCACACACTGTGGAAAAGCACTTTCATTGAGAGGGGTTGCCAAGCTTCTAAGAAATAACGAGTTTCTAATTACCAGCAAATATTTTTTCACCCAAACTTGATGATACTTGTTGCTAATGATCAGTACACAAATCCCACTTGGCTCACCAAATTTTGTTCTTCTAGGTTGAAGCGTTCGTCTACAGTAGCAGTTTTTATATTTAGGTTTCCCTCTGTTCTCTCATATATAGATAGATGAATTTGGAACTCTAAATCCAACATGGTTTGTAGTAGCTCTTTGAAACTTGACAAAATAAAGGAGTTCTGAGTTTTGTCTCTATGGTTTGTTTCGTATTCAAGTAGCCCTAGGCACAGACTGTGGAAAAGCACTTTCATTGAGAGGGGTTGCCAAGCTTCTAAGAAATAACGAGTTTCCGAAATACCAGCAAATATTTTTTCACCCAATCTTGATGATACTTGGTGGTAATGATCAGTACACAGATCCCACTGGGCTCACCAAATTTTGTTCTTCTAGGTTGAAGCGTTCGTCGACAGTAGCAGTTTTATATTTAGGTTTCTCTCTGTTCTCTTCTATATAGATAGATGAATTTGGAACTCTAAATCCAACATGCATTGTAGTAGCTCTTTGAAACTTGACAAAATAAAGGAGTTCTCAGTTTTGTCTCTATGGTTTGTTTCCTCTTCAAGTAGCCCTAGGCACAGACTGTGGAAGCACTTTCATTGAGATGGATTGCCAAGCTTCTAAGAAATAACGTGTATCCAATATACCAGCAAATATTTTTTCACCCAATCTTGATGATACTTGGTGGTAATGATCAGTACACAAATCCCACTTGGCTCACCAAATTTTGTTCTTTTAGATTGAAGCGTTCGTCTACAGTAGCAGTTTTTATATTTAGGTTTCTCTCTGTTCTCTCCTATAGAGATAGATGAATTTGGAACTTTAAATCCAACATGGATTGTAGTAGCTCTTTGAAACTTGACAAAATAAAGGAGTTCTCAGTTTTGTCTCTATGGTTTGTTTCCTCTTCAAGTAGCCCTAGGCACAGACTGTGGAAAAGCACTTTCATTGAGAGGGGTTGCCAAGCTTCTAAGAATAACGAGTTTCCGAAATACCAGCAAATATTTTTTCACCCAATCTTGATGATACTTGGTGGTAATGATCAGTACATAGATCCCACTTAGCTCACCAAATTTTGTTCTCCTAGATTGAAGCGTTCGTCTACAGTAGCAGTTTTTATATTTAGGTTTCTCTCTGTTCTCTCCTATATAGATAGATGAATTTAGAACTCTAAATCCAACATGGATTGTAGTAGCTTTTTGAAACTTGACAAAATAAAGGAGTTCTCAGTTTTGTCTCTATGGTTTGTTTCCTCTTCAAGTAGCCCTAGGCACAGACTGTGGAAGCACTTTCATTGAGATGGGTTGCCAAGCTTCTAAGAAATAACGAGTTTCCAAAATACCAGCAAATATTTCTTCACCCAATCTTGATGATACTTGGTGGAAATGATCAGTACACAAATCCCACTTGGCTCACCAAATTTTGTTCTTCTATATTGAAGCGTTCGTCTACAGTAGCAGTTTTTATATTTAGGTTTCTCTCTGTTCTCTCCTATATAGATAGATGAATTTGGAACTTTAAATCCAACATGGATTGTAGTAGCTCTTTGAAACTTGACAAAATAAAGGAGTTCTCAGTTTTGTCTCTATGGTTTGTTTCCTCTTCAAGTAGCCCTAGGCACAGACTGTGGAAAAGCACTTTCATTGAGAGGGGTTGCCAAGCTTCTAAGAAATAACGAGTTTCCGAAATACCAGCAAATATTTTTTCACCCAATCTTGATGATACTTGGTGGGAATGATCAGTACACAGATCCCACTTGGCTCACCAAATTTTGTTCTTCTAGGTTGAAGCGTTCGTCTACAGTAGCAGTTTTTATATTTAGGTTTCTCTCTGTTCTCTCCTATATAGATAGATGAATTTGGAACTCTAAATGCAACATGGATTGTAGTAGCTCTTTGAAACTTGACAAAATAAAGGAGTTGTGAGTTTTATCTCTTTGGTTTGTTTCCTCTTCAAGTAGCCCTAGGCGCAGACTCTGGAAAAGCACTTTCATTGAGAGGGGTTGCCAAGCTTCTAAGAAGTAACGAGTTTCCGAAGTACCAGCAAATATTTTTTCACCCAATCTTGATGATACTGGTTGCTAATGATTAGTACACAAATCCCACTTGGCTCACCTAATTGTGTTCTTCTAGGTTGAAGCGTTCGTCTACAGTAGCAGTTTTTGTATTTAGGTTTCTCTCTGTTCTCTCCTATATAGATAGATGAATTTGGAACTTTAAATCCAACATGGATTGTAGTAGCTCTTTGAAACTTGACAAAATAAAGGAGTTCTCAGTTTTGTCTCTATGGTTTGTTTCCTCTTCAAGTAGCCCTAGGCACAGACTGTGGAAAAGCACTTTCATTGAGAGGGGTTGCCAAGCTTCTAAGAAATAACGAGTTTCAGAAATACCAGCAAATATTTTTTCACCCAATCTTGATGATACTTGGTGGGAATGATCAGTACACAGATCCCACTTGGCTCACCAAATTTTGTTCTTCTAGGTTGAAGCGTTCGTCTACAGTAGCAGTTTTTATATTTAGGTTTCTCTCTGTTCTCTCCTATATAGATAGATGAATTTGGAACTCTAAATGCAACATGGATTGTAGTAGCTCTTTGAAACTTGACAAAATAAAGGAGTTGTGAGTTTTATCTCTTTGGTTTGTTTCCTCTTCAAGTAGCCCTAGGCGCAGACTCTGGAAAAGCACTTTCATTGAGAGGGGTTGCCAAGCTTCTAAGAAGTAACGAGTTTCCGAAGTACCAGCAAATATTTTTTCACCCAATCTTGATGATACTGGTTGCTAATGATCAGTACACAAATCCCACTTGGGTCACCAAATTGTGTTCTTCTAGGTTGAAGCGTTCGTCTACAGTAGCAGTTTTTATATTTAGGTTTCACACTTTTCTCTCATATATAGATAGATGAATTTGGAACTCTAAATCCAACATGGTTTGTAGTAGCTCTTTGAAACTTGACAAAATAACTGAGTTCTGAGTTTTGTCTCTATGGTTTGTTTCCTCTTCAAGAGGCCTAGGCACAGACTGTGGAAAAGCACTTTAATTGAGAGGGGTTGCCAAGCTTCTAAGAAATAACGAGTTTCCAAAATACCAGCAAATATTTTTTCACCCAATGTTGATGATACATGTTGCTAATGATCAGTACACAGATCCCACTTGGCTCACCAAATTTTGTTCTTCTAGGTTGAAGCGTTCGTCTACAGTAGCAGTTTTTATATTTAGGTTTCACTCTGTTCTCTCATATATAGATAGATGAATTTGGAACTCTAAATCCAACATGGTTTGTAGTAGCTCTTTGAAACTTGACAAAATAAAGGAGTTCTGAGTTTTGTCTCTATGGTTTGTTTCCCTCTTCAAGTAGCCCTAGGCATAGACTGTGGAAAACCACTTTCATTGAGAGGCGTTGCCAAGCTTCTAAGAAATAACGAGTTTCTGAAATACCAGCAAATATTTTTTCACCCAATCTTGATGATCCATGTTGCTAATGATCAGTACACAGATCCCACTTGGCTCACCAAATTTTGTTCTTCTAGGTTGAAGCGTTCGTCTACAGTAGCAGTTTTTATATTTAGGTTTCACTCTGTTCTCTCATATATAGATAGATGAATTTGGAACTCTAAATCCAACATGGTTGTAGTAGCTCTTTGAAACTTGACAAAATAAAGAAGTTCTGAGATTTGTCACTATGGTTTGTTTCCTTTTCAAGTAGCCCTAGGCGCAGACTCTTGAAAAGCACTTTCATTGAGAGGGGTTGCCAAGCTTCTAAGAAATAACGAGTTTCCGAAGTACCAGCAAATATTTTTTCACCCAATCTTTATGATACTGGTTGTTAATGATCAGTACACAAATCCCACTTGGCTCACCAAATTGTGTTCTTCTAGGTTGAAGCGTTTGCCTACAGTAGATGTTTTTATATTTAGGTTTCCCTCTGTTGTCTCCTATATAGATATATGAATTTGGAACTCTAAATCCAACATGGATTGTAGTAGCTCTTTGAAACTTGACAAAATAAAGGAGTTCTCAGTTTTGTCTCTATGTTTGTTTCCTCTTCAAGTAGCCCTAGGCACAGACTGTGGAAAAGCACTTTCATTGAGAGGGGTTGCCAAGCTTCTAAGAAATAACGAGTTTCCGAAATACCAGCAAATATTTTTTAATCCAATTTTGATGATACTTGGTGGTAATGATCAGTACATAGATCCCACTTACCTCACCAAATTTTGTTCTCCTAGTTTGAAACGTTCGTCTACAGTAGCAGTTTTTATATTTAGGTTTCTCTCTGTTCTCTCCTATATAGATAGATGAATTTGGAACTCTAAATCCAACATGGATTGTAGTAGCTCTTTGAAACTTGACAAAATAAAGGAGTTCTCAGTTTTGTCTCTATGGTTTGTTTCCTCTTCAAGTAGCCCTAGGCACAGACTGTTGAAGCACTTTCAATGAGATGGGTTGCCAAGCTTCTAAGAAATAACGTGTTTCCAAAATACCAGCAAATATTTCTTCACCCAATCTTGATGATACTTGGTGGAAATGATCAGTACACAAATCCCACTTGGCTCACCAAATTTTGTTCTTCTAGGTTGAAGCGTTCGTCTACAGTAGCAGTTTTTATATTTAGGTTTCTCTCTGTTCTCTCCTATATAGATAGATGAATTTGGAACTTTAAATCCAACATGGATTCTAGTAGCTCTTTGAAACTTGACAAAATAAAGGAGTTTTCAGTTTTGTCTCTATGGTTTGATTCCTCTTCAAGTAGCCCTAGGCACACACTGTGGAAAAGCACTTTCACTGAGAGGGGTTGCCAAGCTTCTAAGAAATAACGAGTTTCCTAAATACCAGCAAATATTTTTTCACCCAATCTTGATGATACTTCGAGGGAATGATCAGTACACAGTTCCCACTTGGCTCACCAAATTTTGTTCTTCTAGGTTGAAGCGTTCGTCTACAGTAGCAGTTTTTATATTTAGGTTTCACTCTGTTCTCTCATATATAGATAGATGAATTTGGAACTCTAAATCCAACATGGTTTGTAGTAGCTCTTTGAAACTTGACAAAATAAAGGAGTTCTGAGTTTTGTCTCTATTGTTTGTTTCCTCTTCAATAGCCCTAGGCGCAGACCCTGGAAAAGCAATTTCATTGAGAGGGGTTGCCAAGCTTCTAAGAAATACGAGTTTCCGAAGTACCAGCAAATATTTTTTCACCCAATCTTGATGATACTTGTTGCTAATGATCAGTACACAAATCCCACTTGGCTCACCAAATTTTGTTCTTCTAGGTTGAAGCGTTCGTCTACAGTATCATTTTTTATATTTAGGTTTCCCTCTGTTCTCTCCTGTATAGATAGATGAATTTGGAACTCTAAATCCAACATGGTTTGTAGTAGCTCTTTGAAACTTGACAAAATAAAGGAGTTCTCAGTTTTGTTTCTATGGATTGTTTCCTCTTCAATTAGCACTAGGCACACACTGTGGAAAAGCACTTTCATTGAGAGGGGTTGCCAAGCTTCTAAGAAATAACGAGTTTCTAAATACCAGCAAATATTTTTTCACCCAAACTTGATGATACTTGTTGCTAATGATCAGTACACAAATCCCACTTGGCTCACCAAATTTTGTTCTTCTAGGTTGAAGCGTTCGTCTACAGTAGCAGTTTTTATATTTAGGTTTCCCTCTGTTCTCTCATATATAGATAGATGAATTTGGAACTCTAAATCCAACATGGTTTGTAGTAGCTCTTTGAAACTTGACAAAATAAAGGAGTTCTGAGTTTTGTCTCTATGGTTTGTTTCGTATTCAAGTAGCCCTAGGCACAGACTGTGGAAAAGCACTTTCATTGAGAGGGGTTGCCAAGCTTCTAAGATATAACGAGTTTCTGAAATACCAGCAAATATTTTTTCACCCAATCTTGATGATACTTGGTGGTAATGATCAGTACACAGATCCCACTGGGCTCACCAAATTTTGTTCTTTTAGGTTGAAGCGTTCGTCGACAGTAGCAGTTTTTATATTTAGGTTTCTCTCTGTTCTCTTCTATATAGATAGATGAATTTGGAACTCTAAATCCAACATGCATTGTAGTAGCTCTTTGAAACTTGACAAAATAAAGGAGTTCTCAGTTTTGTCTCTATGGTTTGTTTCCTCTTCAAGTAGCCCTAGGCACAGACTGTGGAAGCACTTTCATTGAGATGGATTGCCAAGCTTCTAAGAAATAACGGGTGTCCAATATACCAGCAAATATTTTTTCACCCAATCTTGATGATACTTGGTGGTAATGATCAGTACACAAATCCCACTTGGCTCACCAAATTTTGTTCTTTTAGGTTGAAGCGTTCGTCTACAGTAGCAGTTTTTATATTTAGGTTTCTCTCTGTTCTCTCCTATATAGATAGATGAATTTGGAACTTTAAATCCAACATGGATTGTAGTAGCTCTTTGAAACTTGACAAAATAAAGGAGTTCTCAGTTTTGTCTCTATGGTTTGTTTCCTCTTCAAGTAGCCCTAGGCACAGACTGTGGAAAAGCACTTTCATTGAGAGGGGTTGCCAAGCTTCTAAGAAATAACGAGTTTCCGAAATACCAGCAAATATTTTTTCACCCAATCTTGATGATACTTGGTGGGAATGATCAGTACACAGATCCCACTTGGCTCACCAAATTTTGTTCTTCTAGGTTGAAGCGTTCGTCTACAGTAGCAGTTTTTATATTTAGGTTTCTCTCTGTTCTCTCCTATATAGATAGATGAATTTGGAACTCTAAATGCAACATGGATTGTAGTAGCTCTTTGAAACTTGACAAAATAAAGGAGTTGTGAGTTTTATCTCTTTGGTTTGTTTCCTCTTCAAGTAGCCCTAGGCGCAGACTCTGGAAAAGCACTTTCATTGAGAGGGGTTGCCAAGCTTCTAAGAAGTAACGAGTTTCCGAAGTACCAGCAAATATTTTTTCACCCAATCTTGATGATACTGGTTGCTAATGATCAGTACACAAATCCCACTTGGGTCACCAAATTGTGTTCTTCTAGGTTGAAGCGTTCGTCTACAGTAGCAGTTTTTATATTTAGGTTTCACACTTTTCTCTCATATATAGATAGATGAATTTGGAACTCTAAATCCAACATGGTTTGTAGTAGCTCTTTGAAACTTGACAAAATAACTGAGTTCTGAGTTTTGTCTCTATGGTTTGTTTCCTCTTCAAGAGGCCTAGGCACAGACTGTGGAAAAGCACTTTAATTGAGAGGGGTTGCCAAGCTTCTAAGAAATAACGAGTTTCCAAAATACCAGCAAATATTTTTTCACCCAATGTTGATGATACATGTTGCTAATGATCAGTACACAGATCCCACTTGGCTCACCAAATTTTGTTCTTCTAGGTTGAAGCGTTCGTCTACAGTAGCAGTTTTTATATTTAGGTTTCACTCTGTTCTCTCATATATAGATAGATGAATTTGGAACTCTAAATCCAACATGGTTTGTAGTAGCTCTTTGAAACTTGACAAAATAAAGGAGTTCTGAGTTTTGTCTCTATGGTTTGTTTCCTCTTCAAGTAGCCCTAGGCATAGACTGTGGAAAACCACTTTCATTGAGAGGCGTTGCCAAGCTTCTAAGAAATAACGAGTTTCTGAAATACCAGCAAATATTTTTTCACCCAATCTTGATGATCCATGTTGCTAATGATCAGTACACAGATCCCACTTGGCTCACCAAATTTTGTTCTTCTAGGTTGAAGCGTTCGTCTACAGTAGCAGTTTTTATATTTAGGTTTCACTCTGTTCTCTCATATATAGATAGATGAATTTGGAACTCTAAATCCAACATGGTTGTAGTAGCTCTTTGAAACTTGACAAAATAAAGAAGTTCTGAGATTTGTCACTATGGTTTGTTTCCTTTTCAAGTAGCCCTAGGCGCAGACTCTTGAAAAGCACTTTCATTGAGAGGGGTTGCCAAGCTTCTAAGAAATAACGAGTTTCCGAAGTACCAGCAAATATTTTTTCACCCAATCTTTATGATACTGGTTGTTAATGATCAGTACACAAATCCCACTTGGCTCACCAAATTGTGTTCTTCTAGGTTGAAGCGTTTGCCTACAGTAGATGTTTTTATATTTAGGTTTCCCTCTGTTGTCTCCTATATAGATATATGAATTTGGAACTCTAAATCCAACATGGATTGTAGTAGCTCTTTGAAACTTGACAAAATAAAGGAGTTCTCAGTTTTGTCTCTATGGTTTGTTTCCTCTTCAAGTAGCCCTAGGCACAGACTGTGGAAAAGCACTTTCATTGAGAGGGGTTGCCAAGCTTCTAAGAAATAACGAGTTTCCGAAATACCAGCAAATATTTTTTAATCCAATTTTGATGATACTTGGTGGTAATGATCAGTACATAGATCCCACTTACCTCACCAAATTTTGTTCTCCTAGTTTGAAACGTTCGTCTACAGTAGCAGTTTTTATATTTAGGTTTCTCTCTGTTCTCTCCTATATAGATAGATGAATTTGGAACTCTAAATCCAACATGGATTGTAGTAGCTCTTTGAAACTTGACAAAATAAAGGAGTTCTCAGTTTTGTCTCTATGGTTTGTTTCCTCTTCAAGTAGCCCTAGGCACAGACTGTTGAAGCACTTTCAATGAGATGGGTTGCCAAGCTTCTAAGAAATAACGTGTTTCCAAAATACCAGCAAATATTTCTTCACCCAATCTTGATGATACTTGGTGGAAATGATCAGTACACAAATCCCACTTGGCTCACCAAATTTTGTTCTTCTAGGTTGAAGCGTTCGTCTACAGTAGCAGTTTTTATATTTAGGTTTCTCTCTGTTCTCTCCTATATAGATAGATGAATTTGGAACTTTAAATCCAACATGGATTCTAGTAGCTCTTTGAAACTTGACAAAATAAAGGAGTTTTCAGTTTTGTCTCTATGGTTTGTTTCCTCTTCAAGTAGCCCTAGGCACACACTGTGGAAAAGCACTTTCACTGAGAGGGGTTGCCAAGCTTCTAAGAAATAACGAGTTTCCTAAATACCAGCAAATATTTTTTCACCCAATCTTGATGATACTTCGAGGGAATGATCAGTACACAGTTCCCACTTGGCTCACCAAATTTTGTTCTTCTAGGTTGAAGCGTTCGTCTACAGTAGCAGTTTTTATATTTAGGTTTCACTCTGTTCTCTCATATATAGATAGATGAATTTGGAACTCTAAATCCAACATGGTTTGTAGTAGCTCTTTGAAACTTGACAAAATAAAGGAGTTCTGAGTTTTGTCTCTATTGTTTGTTTCCTCTTCAATAGCCCTAGGCGCAGACCCTGGAAAAGCAATTTCATTGAGAGGGGTTGCCAAGCTTCTAAGAAATAACGAGTTTCCGAAGTACCAGCAAATATTTTTTCACCCAATCTTGATGATACTTGTTGCTAATGATCAGTACACAAATCCCACTTGGCTCACCAAATTTTGTTCTTCTAGGTTGAAGCGTTCGTCTACAGTATCATTTTTTATATTTAGGTTTCCCTCTGTTCTCTCCTGTATAGATAGATGAATTTGGAACTCTAAATCCAACATGGTTTGTAGTAGCTCTTTGAAACTTGACAAAATAAAGGAGTTCTCAGTTTTGTTTCTATGGATTGTTTCCTCTTCAATTAGCACTAGGCACACACTGTGGAAAAGCACTTTCATTGAGAGGGGTTGCCAAGCTTCTAAGAAATAACGAGTTTCTAAATACCAGCAAATATTTTTTCACCCAAACTTGATGATACTTGTTGCTAATGATCAGTACACAAATCCCACTTGGCTCACCAAATTTTGTTCTTCTAGGTTGAAGCGTTCGTCTACAGTAGCAGTTTTTATATTTAGGTTTCCCTCTGTTCTCTCATATATAGATAGATGAATTTGGAACTCTAAATCCAACATGGTTTGTAGTAGCTCTTTGAAACTTGACAAAATAAAGGAGTTCTGAGTTTTGTCTCTATGGTTTGTTTCGTATTCAAGTAGCCCTAGGCACAGACTGTGGAAAAGCACTTTCATTGAGAGGGGTTGCCAAGCTTCTAAGATATAACGAGTTTCTGAAATACCAGCAAATATTTTTTCACCCAATCTTGATGATACTTGGTGGTAATGATCAGTACACAGATCCCACTGGGCTCACCAAATTTTGTTCTTCTAGGTTGAAGCGTTCGTCGACAGTAGCAGTTTTTATATTTAGGTTTCTCTCTGTTCTCTTCTATATAGATAGATGAATTTGGAACTCTAAATCCAACATGCATTGTAGTAGCTCTTTGAAACTTGACAAAATAAAGGAGTTCTCAGTTTTGTCTCTATGGTTTGTTTCCTCTTCAAGTAGCCCTAGGCACAGACTGTGGAAAAGCACTTTCATTGAGAGAGTTTGCAAAGCTTCTAAGAAATTACAAGTTTCCGAAATACCAGCAAATATTTTTTCACCCAATCTTGATGATACTTGGTGGAAATGATCAGTACACAAATCCCACTTGGCTCACCAAATTTTGTTCTTCTAGGTTGAAGCGTTCGTCTACAGTAGCAGTTTTTATATTTAGGTTTCTCTCTGTTCTCTCCTATATAGATAGATGAATTTGGAACTTTAAATCCAACATGGATTGTAGTAGCTCTTTGAAACTTGACAAAATAAAGGAGTTCTCAGTTTTGTCTCTATGGTTTGTTTCCTCTTCAAGTAGCCCTAGGCACAGACTGTGGAAAAGCACTTTCATTGAGAGGGGTTGCCAAGCTTCTAAGAAATAACGAGTTTCCGAAATACCAGCAAATATTTTTTCACCCAATCTTGATGATACTTGGTGGGAATGATCAGTACACAGATCCCACTTGGCTCACCAAATTTTGTTCTTCTAGGTTGAAGCGTTCGTCTACAGTAGCAGTTTTTATATTTAGGTTTCTCTCTGTTCTCTCCTATATAGATAGATGAATTTGGAACTCTAAATGCAACATGGATTGTAGTAGCTCTTTGAAACTTGACAAAATAAAGGAGTTGTGAGTTTTGTCTCTATGGTTTGTTTCCTCTTCATGTAGCCCTAGGCACAGACTGTGGAAAAGCACTTTCATTGAGAGGGGTTGCCAAGCTTCTAAGAAATAACGAGTTTCTGAAGTACCAGCAAATATTTTTTCACCCAATCTTGATGATACTGGTTGCTAATGATCAGTACACAAATCCCACTTGGCTCACCAAATTGTGTTCTTCTAGGTTGAAGCGTTCGCCTACAGTAGAAGTTTTTATATTTAGGTTTCCCTCTGTCCTCTCCTATATAGATATATGAATTCGTAACTCTAAATCCAACATGGTTTGTAGTAGCACTTTGAAACTTAACAAAATAAAGGAGTTCTCAGTTTTGTCTCTATGGTTTGTTTCCTCTTCAAGTAGCCCTAGGCACAGACTGTGGAAAACCACTTTCATTGAGAGGGGTTGCCAAGCTTCTAAGAAATAACGTGTTTCCGAAATACCAGCAAATATTTTTTCACCCAATCTTGATGATAATTGGTGGTAATGATCAGTACACAGATCCCTCTTGGCTCACCAAATTTTGTAATTCTAGGTTGAAGCGTTCGTCTACAGTAGCAGTTTTTATATTTAGGTTTCACTCTGTTCTCTCATATATAGATAGATGAATTTGGAACTCTAAATCCAACATGGTTTGTAGTAGCTCTTTGAAACTTGACAAAATAAAGAGTTCTGAGTTTTGTCTCTATGGTTTGTTTCCTCTTCAATTAGCCCTAGGCACAGACTGTGGAAAACCACTTTCATTGAAGGGGTTGCCAAGCTTCTAAGAAATAACGAGTTTCCGAAATATCAGCAAATATTTTTTCACCCAATCTTGATGATACTGGTTGCTAATGATCAGTACACAAATCCCACTTGGCTCACCAAATTTTGTTCTTCTAGGTTGAAGCGTTCGTCTACAGTAGCCGTTTTTATATTTAGGTTTCACTCTGTTCTCTCATATATAGATAGATGAATTTGGAACTCTAAATCCAACATGGTTTGTAGTAGCTCTTTGAAACTTGACAAAATAAAGGAGTTCTGAGTTTTGTCTCTATGGTTTGTTTCCTCTTCAAGTAGCCCTAGGCGCAGACTGTGGAAAAGCACTTTCATCGAGAGGGGTTGACAAGCTTCTAATAAATAACGAGTTTCCGAAGTACCAGCAAATATTTTTTCACCCCATCTTGATGATACTTGTTGCTAATGATCAGTACACAAATGCCACTTGGCTCACCAAATTTTGTTCTTCTAGGTTGAAGCGTTCATCTACAGTAGCTGTTTTTATATTTAGGTTTCCCTCTGTTCTCTCCTGTATAGATAGATGAATTTGGAACTCTAAATCCAACATGGTTTGTAGTAGCTCTTTGAAACTTGACAAAATATAGGAGTTCTCAGTTTTGTCTCTATGGTTTGTTTACTCTTCAATTAGCACTAGGCACACACTGTGGAAAAGCACTTTCATTGAGAGAGTTTGCCAAGCTTCTAAGAAATTACAAGTTTCCGAAATACCAGCAAATATTTTTTCACCCAATCTTGATGATACTGGGTGTTAATGATCAGTACACAGATCCCACTTGGCTGGCCAAATTTTGTTCTTCTAGGTTGAAGCGTTCGTCTACAGTATCAGTTTTTATATTTAGGTTTCACTCTGTTCTCTCATGTAGAGATAGATGAATTTGGAACTCTAAATCCAACATGGTTTGTAGTAGCTCTTTGAAACTCGACAATATAAAGGAGTTCTGAGTTTTGTCTCTATGGTTTGTTTCCTCTTCAAGTAGCCCTAGGCAAAGACTGTGGAAAAGCACTTTCATTGAGAGAGTTTGCCAAGCTTCTAAGAAATTACAAGTTTCCGAAATACCAGCAAATATTTTTTCACCCAATCTTGATGATACTGGGTGTTAATGATCAGTACACAGATCCCACTTGGCTGGCCAAATTTTGTTCTTCTAGGTTGAAGCGTTCGTCTACTGTATCAGTTTTTATATTTAGGTTTCACTCTGTTCTCTCATGTAGAGATAGATGAATTTGGAACTCTAAATCCAACATGGTTTGTAGTAGCTCTTTGAAACTCGACAAAATAAAGGAGTTCTGAGTTTTGTCTCTATGGTTTGTTTCCTCTAAAAGAGGCCTAGGCACAGACTGTGGAAAAGCACTTTCATTGAGAAAGTTTGCCAAGCTTCTAAGAAATTACAAGTTTCCGAAATACCAGCAAATATTTTTTCATCCAATCTTGATGATACTTGGTGGTAATGAACAGTACACAAATCCCACTTGGCTCACCAAATTTTGTTCTTCTAGGTTGAAGCGTTCGTCTACAGTAGCAGTTTTTATATTTAGGTTTCTCTCTGTTCTCTCCTATATAGATAGATGAATTTGGAACTCTAAATCCAACATGGATTGTAGTAGCTCTTTGAAACTTGACAAAATAAAGGAGTTCTCAGTTTTGTATCTATGGTTTGTTTCCTCTTCAAGTAGCCCTAGGCACAGACTGTGGAAAAGCACTTTCATTGAGAGGGGTTGCCAAGCTTCTAAGAAATAACGAGTTTCCGAAGTACCAGCAAATTTTTTTTCACCCAATCTTGATGATACTGGTTGCTAATGATCAGTACACAGATCCCACTTGGCTCACCAAATTGTGTTCTTCTAGTTTGAAGCGTTCGCCTACAGTAGCAGTTTTTATATTTAGGTTTCCCTCTGTTCTCTCCTATTTAGATAGATGAATTTGGAACTCTAAATCCAACATGGTTTGTAGTAGCTCTTTGAAACTTGACAAAATAAAGGAGTTCTGAGTTTTGTCTCTATGGTTTGTTTCCTCTTCAAGTAGCCCTAGGCATAGACTGTGGAAAACCACTTTCATTGAGAGGCGTTGCCAAGCTTCTAAGAAATAACGAGTTTCTGAAATACCAGCAAATATTTTTTCACCCAATCTTGATGATCCATGTTGCTAATGATCAGTACACAGATCCCACTTGGCTCACCAAATTTTGTTCTTCTAGGTTGAAGCGTTCGTCTACAGTAGCAGTTTTTATATTTAGGTTTCACTCTGTTCTCTCATATATAGATAGATGAATTTGGAACTCTAAATCCAACATGGTTGTAGTAGCTCTTTGAAACTTGACAAAATAAAGAAGTTCTGAGATTTGTCACTATGGTTTGTTTCCTTTTCAAGTAGCCCTAGGCGCAGACTCTTGAAAAGCACTTTCATTGAGAGGGGTTGCCAAGCTTCTAAGAAATAACGAGTTTCCGAAGTACCAGCAAATATTTTTTCACCCAATCTTTATGATACTGGTTGTTAATGATCAGTACACAAATCCCACTTGGCTCACCAAATTGTGTTCTTCTAGGTTGAAGCGTTTGCCTACAGTAGATGTTTTTATATTTAGGTTTCCCTCTGTTGTCTCCTATATAGATATATGAATTTGGAACTCTAAATCCAACATGGATTGTAGTAGCTCTTTGAAACTTGACAAAATAAAGGAGTTCTCAGTTTTGTCTCTATGGTTTGTTTCCTCTTCAAGTAGCCCTAGGCACAGACTGTGGAAAAGCACTTTCATTGAGAGGGGTTGCCAAGC
>NW_027516833.1:0-52517 GCF_048772815.1 Callospermophilus lateralis
GTTTGAAGCGTTCGTTTCCAGTAAGAGTTTGAATTTTATGTATCACTCTGTTTTCTCCTATATAGATAGATGTGTTTGGAACTCTAAATGAAACACGGTTTGTGCTAGCTCTTTGTAATTTGACAAAATAAAGTAGTTTTAGGTTCTGTCTCTATGGTTTGTTTCCTCTTGAAGCAGCCCTAACTGGGAACTGCCTAAATACACTTTCATTGGAAAGGTGTGCCAAGCGTCTAAAAGTACTGGTTTTCTGAAATCTCGGCAAACATTTTTTCACCCAATCTTGATGATTCTCTGTGGTAGTGATCAATTCACTAAGCCCACTTGGCTGCCCAATTTTCACTCTTCTAGGTAGAATCGTTCGTTTCCAGTAAGAGTTTGAATTTTTAGGTTTCACTCTGTTTTCTCCATATAGATAGATGTGTTTGGAACTCTAAATGAAACACGGTTTGTGCTAGCTCTTTGAAATTTGACAAAATAAAATAGTTTTAGGTTCTGTTTCTATGGTTTGTTTCTGCTTGAAGCAGCCCTACCTGGAGACTGCCTAAATACAATTTCATTGGAAAGGTGTGCCAAGCGTCCAAACTTACTGGTTTTCTTAAATCTCGGCAAACATTTTTTCACCCAATCTTGATGGTTCTCTGTGGTAGTGGTCAGTTCACTAAGTCCACTTGGCTGCCCAATTTTCACTCTTCTAGGTTGAATCGTTCGTTTCCAGTAAGAGTTTGAATTTTTAGGTTTCACTCTGTTTTCTCCATATAGATAGATGTGTTTGGAACTCTAAATGAAACACGGTTTGTGCTAGCTCTTTGAAATTTGACAAAATAAAATAGTTTTAGGTTCTGTTTCTATGGTTTGTTTCCTCTTGAAGCAGCCCTACCTAGAGACTGCCTAAATACAATTTCATTGGAAAGGTGTGCCAAGCGTCCAAACTTACTGGTTTTCTTAAATCTCGGCAAACATTTTTTCACCCAATCTTGATGGTTCTCTGTGGTAGTGATCAGTTCACTAAGCCCACTTGGCTGCCCAATTTTCACTCTTCTAGGTTGAATCGTTCGTTTCCAGTAAGAGTTTGAATTTTTAGGTTTCACTCTGTTTTCTCCATATAGATAGATGTGTTTGGAACTCTAAATGAAACACGGTTTGTGCTAGCTCTTTGAAATTTGACAAAATAAAATAGTTTTAGGTTCTATCTCTATGGTTTGTTTCCTCTTGAAGCAGCTCTACCTAGAGACTGCCTAAATACAATTTCATTGGAAAGGTGTGCCAAGCGTCCAAACTTACTGGTTTTCTTAAATCTCGGCAAACATTTTTTCACCCAATCTTGATGGTTCTCTGTGGTAGTGATCAGTTCACTAAGTCCACTTGGCTGCCCAATTTTAATTCTTCTAGGATGAAACGTTCGTTTCCAGTAGGAGTTTGAAATTTAGGTTTCACTGTGTTTTCTCCTATATAGATAGATGTTTGGAACTCTAAATGAAACACGGTTTGTGCTAGCTCTTTGAAAATTGACTAAATAAAGTAGATTTAGGTTCTGTCTCTATGGTTTGTTTTCTCTTGAAGCAGCCATAACTAGAGACTGCCTAAATACACTTTCATTGGAAACGTGTGCCAAGCGTCCAAAATTACTGGTTTTCTGAAATCTCGGCAAACATTTTTTCACCCAATCTGGATGATTCTCTGTGGTAGTGATCAGTTCACTAAGTCCACTTGGCTGCCCAATTTTCACTATTCTAGGTTGAAGCGTTCGTTTCCACTAACAGTTTGAATTTTTAGGTTGCACTCTGTTTTCTCCTATATAGATAGATGTGTTGGGAACTCTAAATGAAACACGGTTTGTGCTAGACCTTTGAAAATTGACAAAATAAAGTAGTTCTAAGTTCTGTCTCTATGGTTTGTTTCGTCTTGAAGCAGCCCTAAAGAGACTGCATAATACACTTTCATTGGAAAGGTGTGCCAAGCGTCCAAAAGTTCTGGTTTTCTGAAATCTCGGCAAACATTTTTCCACCCAATCTTGATGATTCTCTGTGGTAATGATCAGTTCACTAAGACCACTTGGCTGCCCAATTTTCACTCTTCTAGGTTGAAGCGTTCGTTTCCAGTAAGAGTTTGAATTTCTAGGTTTCTATGTGTTTTCTCCTATATAGATAGATGTGTTTGGAACTCTAAATGAAACACGGTTTGTGCTAGCTCTTTGAAAATTGACAAAATAAAGTAGATTTAGGTTCTGTCTCTATGGTTTGTTTCCTCTTGAAGCAGCCCTAACTAGTGACTGCCTAAATACGCTTTCATTGGAAACCTGTGTTAAGCGTCCAAAATTACTGGTTTTCTGAAATCTCGGCAAACATTTTTTCACCCAATCTTGATGATTCTCTGTGGTAATGATCAGTTCACTAAGTCCACTTGGCCGCCCAATTTTCACTCTTCTAGGTTGAAGCGTTCGTTTCCAGTAAGAGTTTGAATTTTTAGGTTTCACTCTGTTTTCTCCTATATAGATAGATGTGTTGGGAACTCTAAATGAAACATGGTTTGTGCTAGCTCTTTGAAAATTGACAAAATAAAGTAGATTTAGGTTCTGTCTCTATGGTTTGTTTCCTCTTGAAGCAGCCCTAACTAGAGACTGCCTAAATACACTTTCATTGGAAACGTGTGCCAAGCGTCCAAAAGTACTGGTTTTCTGAAATCTCGGCAAACATTTTTTCACCCAATCTTGATGATTCTCTGTGGTTATGATCAGTTCACTAAGTCCCCTTGGCTGCCCAATTTTCACTCTTCTAGGTTGAAGCGTTCGTTTCCAGTAAGAGTTTGAATTTTTAGGTTTCACTCTGTTTTCTCCTATATAGATAGATATGTTGGGAACTCTAAATGAAACACGGTTTGTGCTAGCTCTTTCAAAATTGACAAAATAAAGTAGATTTAGGTTCTGTCTCTATGGTTTGTTTCCTCTTGAAGCAGCCCTAACTAGAGACTGCCTAAATACGCTTTCATTGGAAACGTGTGCCAAGCGTCCAAAAGTACTGGTTTTCTGAAATCTCGGCAAACATTTTTCCACCCATTCTTGATGATTCTCTGTGGTAATGATCAGTTCACTACGTCCACTTGGCTGCCCAATTTTCACTCTTCTAGGTTGAAGCGTTCGTTTCCAGTAAGAGTTTGAATTTTTGGTTTCACTGTGTTTTCTCCTATATAGGTAGATGTGTTGGGAACTCTAAATGAAACACGGTTTGTGCTAGTTCTTTGAAAATTGACAAAATAAAGTAGTTTTAGGTTCTGTCTCCATGGTTTCTTTCCTCTTGAAGCACCCCTAACTAGAGACTGCCTAAGTACACTTTCATTGGAAAGGTGTGCCAAGCGTCCAAAAGCACTGGTTTTCTGAAATCTCGGCAAACATTTTTTCACCCAATCTTGATGATTCTCTATGGTAATGATCAGTTCACTAAGCCCACTTGGCTGCCCAATATTCACTCTTCTAGGTTGAAGCGTTCGTTTCCAGTAAGAGTTTGAATTTTTAGGTTTCACTGTGTTTTCTCCTATATAGATAGATGTGTTGGGAACTCTAAATGAAACACGGTTTGTGCTAGCTCTTTGAAAATTGACAAAATCAAGTAGTTTTAGGTTCTGTCTCTATGGTTTGTTTCCTCTTCAAGCAGCCCTAACTGGAGACTGCCTAAATACACTTTCATTGGATTCGTGTGCCAAGCGTCCAAAAGTACTGGTTTTGTGAAATCTCGGCAAATATTTTTTCACCCAATCTGGATGATTCTCTGTGGTAGTGATCAGTTCACTAAGTCAACTTGGCTTCCCAATTTTCACTTTTCTAGGTTGAAGCGTTCGTTTCCAGTAATAGTTTGAATTTTTAGGTTTCACTGTGTTTTCTCCTATATAGATAGATGTGTTTGGAACTCTAAATGAAACACGGTTTGTGCTAGATCTTTGAAAATTGACAAAATAAAGTAGTTCTAAGTTCTGTCTCTAAGATTTGTTTCCTCTTGAAGCAGCCCTAAGCAGAGACTGCCTAAAGACATTTTCATTGGAAAGGTGTGCCAAGCGTCCAAAAGTACTGGTTTTCTGAAATCTCGGCAAACCTTTTTTCACCCAAACTTGATGTTATTGTGGTAATGATCAGTTCACTAAGCCCACTTGGCTGCCCAATTTTCACTATTCTAGGTTGAAGCGTTCGTTTCCACTAATAGTTTGAATTTTTAGATTTCACTCTGTTTTCTCCTATATAGATAGATGTGTTGGGAACTCTAAATGAAACACGGTTTGTGCTAGCTCTTTGAAAATTGACAAAATAAAGTAGTTCTAAGTTCTGTCTCTATGGTTTGTTTCCTCTTGAAGCAGCCCTAACTAGAAACTGCCTAAGTACACTTTCATTGGAAAGGTGTGCCAAGCGTCCAAAAGCACTGGTTTTCTGAAATCTCGGCAAACATTTTTTCACCCAATCTTGATGATTCTCTGTGGTAATGATCAGTTCACTATGTCCACTTGGCTGCCCAATTTTCACTCTTCTAGGTTAAAGCGTTCGTTTCCAGTAAGAGTTTGAATTTTTAGGTTTCACTCTGTTTTCTCCTATATAGATAGATGTGTTGGGAACTCTAAATGAAACACGGTTTGTGCTAGCTCTTTGAAAAATGACAAAATAAAGTAGATTTAGGTTCTGTCTCTAGGGTTTGTTTCCTCTTGAAGCAGCCCTAACTAGAGACTGCCTAAATACACTTTCATTGGAAACGTGTACCAAGCGTCCAAAAGTACTGGTTTTCTGAAATCTCGGCAAATATTTTTTTCACCCAATCTTGATGATTCTCTGTGGTAATGATCAGTTCACTAAGTCCCCGTGGCTGCCCAATTTTCACTCTTCTAGGTTGAAGCATTCGTTTCCAGTAAGAGTTTGAATTTTTAGGTTTCACTCTGTTTTCTCCTATATAGATAGATGTGTTGTGAACTCTAAATGAAACACGGTTTGTGCTAGCTCTTTGAAAATTGACAAAATAAAGTAGTTCTAAGTTCTGTCTCTAAGGTTTGTTTCCTCTTGAAGCAGCCCTAAGCAGAGACTGCCTGAAGACATTCTCATTGGAAAGGTGTGCCAAGCATCCAAAAGTACTGGTTTTCTGAAATCTCGGCAAACATTTTTCCACCCAAACTTGATGATTCTCTGTGGTAATGATCAGTTCACTCCGTCCACTTGGCTGCCCAATTTTCATTCTTCCAGGTTGAAGCGTTCGTTTCCAGTAAGAGTTTGAATTCTTAGGTTTCACTCTGTTTTCTCCATTATAGATAGATGTGTTGGGAACTCTAAATGAAACACGGTTTGTGCTAGCTCTTTGAAAATTGACAAAATAAAGTAGATTAAGGTTCTGTCTCTATGGTTTGTTTCCTCTTGAAGCAGCCCTAACTAGAGACTGCCTAAATACACTTTCATTGGAAACGTGTGCCAAGCGTCCAAAAGTACTGGTTTTCTGAAATCTCGGCAAATATTTTTTCACCCAAACTTGATGATTCTCTGTGGTAATGATCAGTTCACTAAGTCCCCTTGGCTGCCCAATTTCACTCTTCTAGGTTGAAGCGTTCGTTTCCAGTAAGAGTTTGAATTTTTAGGTTTCACTGTGTTTTCTCCTATATAGATAGATGTGTTGGGAACTCTAAATGAAACACGGTTTGTGCTAGCTCTTTGAAAATTGACAAAATAAAGTAGTTTTAGGTTCTGTCTGCATGGTTTGTTTCCTCTTGAAGCACCCCTAACTAGAGACTGCCTAAGTACACTTTCATTGGAAAGGTGTGCCAAGCGTCCAAAAGCACTGGTTTTCTGAAATCTCGGCAAACATTTTTTCACCCAATCTTGATGATTCTCTATGGTAATGATCAGTTCACTAAGCCCACTTGGCTGCCCAATATTCACTCTTCTAGGTTGAAGCGTTCGTTTCCAGTAAGAGTTTGAATTTTTAGGTTTCACTGTGTTTTCTCCTATATAGATAGATGTGTTGGGAACTCTAAATGAAACACGGTTTGTGCTAGCTCTTTGAAAATTGACAAAATAAAGTAGTTTTAGGTTCTGTCTGCATGGTTTGTTTCCTCTTGAAGCACCCCTAACTAGAGACTGCCTAAGTACACTTTCATTGGAAAGGTGTGCCAAGCGTCCAAAAGCACTGGTTTTCTGAAATCTCGGCAAACATTTTTTCACCCAATCTTGATGATTCTCTATGGTAATGATCAGTTCACTAAGCCCACTTGGCTGCCCAATATTCACTCTTCTATGTTGAAGCGTTCGTTTCCAGTAAGAGTTTGAATTTTTAGGTTTCACTGTGTTTTCTCCTATATAGATAGATGTGTTGGGAACTCTAAATGAAACACGGTTTGTGCTAGCTCTTTGAAAATTGACAAAATAAAGTAGTTCTCAGTTCTGTCTCTATGGTTTGTTTCGTCTTGAAGCAGCCCTAACTAGTGACTGCCTAAATACGCTTTCATTGGAAACCTGTGCTAAGCGTCCAAAATTACTGGTTTTCTGAAATCTCGGCAAACATTTTTTCACCCAATCTTGATGTTATTGTGGTAATGATCAGTTCACTAAGCCCACTTGGCTGCCCAATTTTCACTATTCTAGGTTGAAGCGTTCGTTTCCACTAATAGTTTGAATTTTTAGGTTTCACTCTGTTTTCTCCTATATAGATAGATGTGTTGGGAACTCTAAATGAAACACGGTTTGTGCTAGCTCTTTGAAAATTGACAAAATAAAGTAGTTCTAAGTTCTGTCTCTATGGTTTGTTTCCTCTTGAAGCAGCCCTAACTAGAAACTGCCTAAGTACACTTTCATTGGAAAGGTGTGCCAAGCGTCCAAAAGCACTGGTTTTCTGAAATCTCGGCAAACATTTTTTCACCCAATCTTGATGATTCTCTGTGGTAATGATCAGTTCACTATGTCCACTTGGCTGCCCAATTTTCACTCTTCTAGGTTGAAGCGTTCGTTTCCAGTAAGAGTTTGAATTTTTAGGTTTCACTCTGTTTTCTCCTATATAGATAGATGTGTTGGGAACTCTAAATGAAACACGGTTTGTGCTAGCTCTTTGAAAAATGACAAAATAAAGTAGATTTAGGTTCTGTCTCTAGGGTTTGTTTCCTCTTGAAGCAGCCCTAACTAGAGACTGCCTAAATACACTTTCATTGGAAACGTGTACCAAGCGTCCAAAAGTACTGATTTTATGAAATCTCGGCAAATATTTTTTCACCCAATCTTGATGATTCTCTGTGGTAATGATCAGTTCACTAAGTACCCTTGGCTGCCCAATTTTCACTCTTCTAGGTTGAAGCGTTCGTTTCCAGTAAGAGTTTGAATTTTTAGGTTTCACTCTGTTTTCTCCTATATAGATAGATGTGTTGGGAACTCTAAATGAAACACGGTTTGTGCTAGCTCTTTGAAAATTGACAAAATAAAGTAGTTCTAAGTTCTGTCTCTAAGGTTTGTTTCCTCTTGAAGCAGCCCTAAGCAGAGACTGCCTGAAGACATTCTCATTGGAAAGGTGTGCCAAGCATCCAAAAGTATTGGTTTTCTGAAATCTCGGCAAACATTTTTCCACCCAAACTTGATGATTCTCTGTGGTAATGATCAGTTCACTCCGTCCACTTGGCTGCCCAGTTTTCATTCTTCCAGGTTGAAGCGTTCGTTTCCAGTAAGAGTTTGAATTCTTAGGTTTCACTCTGTTTTCTCCTATATAGATAGATGTGTTGGGAACTCTAAATGAAACATGGTTTGTGCTAGCTCTTTGAAAATTGACAAAATAAAGTAGATTTAGGTTCTGTCTCTATGGTTTGTTTCCTCTTGAAGCAGCCCTAACTAGAGACTGCCTAAATACACTTTCATTGGATTCGTGTGCCAAGCGTCCAAAAGTACTGGTTTTGTGAAATCTCGGCAAATATTTTTTCACCCAATCTTGATGATTCTCTGTGGTAATGATCAGTTCACTAAGTCCCCGTGGCTGCCCAATTTTCACTCTTCTAGGTTGAAGCATTCGTTTCCAGTAAGAGTTTGAATTTTTAGGTTTCACTCTGTTTTCTCCTATATAGATAGATGTGTTGTGAACTCTAAATGAAACACGGTTTGTGCTAGCTCTTTGAAAATTGACAAAATAAAGTAGTTCTAAGTTCTGTCTCTAAGGTTTGTTTCCTCTTGAAGCAGCCCTAAGCAGAGACTGCCTGAAGACATTCTCATTGGAAAGGTGTGCCAAGCATCCAAAAGTACTGGTTTTCTGAAATCTCGGCAAACATTTTTCCACCCAAACTTGATGATTCTCTGTGGTAATGATCAGTTCACTCCGTCCACTTGGCTGCCCAATTTTCATTCTTCCAGGTTGAAGCGTTCGTTTCCAGTAAGAGTTTGAATTCTTAGGTTTCACTCTGTTTTCTCCTATATAGATAGATGTGTTGGGAACTCTAAATGAAACACGGTTTGTGCTAGCTCTTTGAAAATTGACAAAATAAAGTAGATTAAGGTTCTGTCTCTATGGTTTGTTTCCTCTTGAAGCAGCCCTAACTAGAGACTGCCTAAATACACTTTCATTGGAAACGTGTGCCAAGCGTCCAAAAGTACTGGTTTTCTGAAATCTCGGCAAATATTTTTTCACCCAAACTTGATGATTCTCTGTGGTAATGATCAGTTCACTAAGTCCCCTTGGCTGCCCAATTTCACTCTTCTAGGTTGAAGCGTTCGTTTCCAGTAAGAGTTTGAATTTTTAGGTTTCACTCTGTTTTCTCCTATATAGATAGATGTGTTGGGAACTCTAAATGAAACACGGTTTGTGCTAGCTCTTTGAAAATTGACAAAATAAAGTAGATTTAGGTTCTGTCTCTATGGTTTGTTTCCTCTTGAAGCAGCCCTAACTAGAGACTGCCTAAATACGCTTTCATTGGAAACGTGTGCCAAGCGTCCAAAAGTACTGGTTTTCTGAAATCTCGGCAAACATTTTTCCACCCATTCTTGATGATTCTCTGTGGTAATGATCAGTTCACTACGTCCACTTGGCTGCCCAATTCTCACTCTTCTAGGTTGAAGCGTTCGTTTCCAGTAAGAGTTTGAATTTTTGGTTTCACTGTGTTTTCTCCTATATAGGTAGATGTGTTGGGAACTCTAAATGAAACACGGTTTGTGCTAGCTCTTTGAAAATTGACAAAATAAAGTAGTTTTAGGTTCTGTCTCCATGGTTTGTTTACTCTTGAAGCACCCCTAACTAGAGACTGCCTAAGTACACTTTCATTGGAAAGGTGTGCCAAGCGTCCAAAAGCACTGGTTTTCTGAAATCTCGGCAAACATTTTTTCACCCAATCTTGATGATTCTCTATGGTAATGATCAGTTCACTAAGCCCACTTGGCTGCCCAATATTCACTCTTCTAGGTTGAAGCGTTCGTTTCCAGTAAGAGTTTGAATTTTTAGGTTTCACTGTGTTTTCTCCTATATAGATAGATGTGTTGGGAACTCTAAATGAAACACGGTTTGTGCTAGCTCTTTGAAAATTGACAAAATAAAGTAGTTTTAGGTTCTGTCTGCATGGTTTGTTTCCTCTTGAAGCACCCCTAACTAGAGACTGCCTAAGTACACTTTCATTGGAAAGGTGTGCCAAGCGTCCAAAAGCACTGGTTTTCTGAAATCTCGGCAAACATTTTTTCACCCAATCTTGATGATTCTCTATGGTAATGATCAGTTCACTAAGCCCACTTGGCTGCCCAATATTCACTCTTCTATGTTGAAGCGTTCGTTTCCAGTAAGAGTTTGAATTTTTAGGTTTCACTGTGTTTTCTCCTATATAGATAGATGTGTTGGGAACTCTAAATGAAACACGGTTTGTGCTAGCTCTTTGAAAATTGACAAAATAAAGTAGTTCTCAGTTCTGTCTCTATGGTTTGTTTCGTCTTGAAGCAGCCCTAACTAGTGACTGCCTAAATACGCTTTCATTGGAAACCTGTGCTAAGCGTCCAAAATTACTGGTTTTCTGAAATCTCGGCAAACATTTTTTCACCCAATCTTGATGTTATTGTGGTAATGATCAGTTCACTAAGCCCACTTGGCTGCCCAATTTTCACTATTCTAGGTTGAAGCGTTCGTTTCCACTAATAGTTTGAATTTTTAGGTTCACTCTGTTTTCTCCTATATAGATAGATGTGTTGGGAACTCTAAATGAAACACGGTTTGTGCTAGCTCTTTGAAAATTGACAAAATAAAGTAGTTCTAAGTTCTGTCTCTATGGTTTGTTTCCTCTTGAAGCAGCCCTAACTAGAAACTGCCTAAGTACACTTTCATTGGAAAGGTGTGCCAAGCGTCCAAAAGCACTGGTTTTCTGAAATCTCGGCAAACATTTTTTCACCCAATCTTGATGATTCTCTGTGGTAATGATCAGTTCACTATGTCCACTTGGCTGCCCAATTTTCACTCTTCTAGGTTGAAGCGTTCGTTTCCAGTAAGAGTTTGAATTTTTAGGTTTCACTCTGTTTTCTCCTATATAGATAGATGTGTTGGGAACTCTAAATGAAACACGGTTTGTGCTAGCTCTTTGAAAAATGACAAAATAAAGTAGATTTAGGTTCTGTCTCTAGGGTTTGTTTCCTCTTGAAGCAGCCCTAACTAGAGACTGCCTAAATACACTTTCATTGGAAACGTGTACCAAGCGTCCAAAAGTACTGGTTTTCTGAAATCTCGGCAAATATTTTTTCACCCAATCTTGATGATTCTCTGTGGTAATGATCAGTTCACTAAGTCCCCTTGGCTGCCCAATTTTCACTCTTCTAGGTTGAAGCGTTCGTTTCCAGTAAGAGTTTGAATTTTTAGGTTTCACTCTGTTTTCTCCTATATAGATAGATGTGTTGGGAACTCTAAATGAAACACGGTTTGTGCTAGCTCTTTGAAAATTGACAAAATAAAGTAGTTCTAAGTTCTGTCTCTAAGGTTTGTTTCCTCTTGAAGCAGCCCTAAGCAGAGACTGCCTGAAGACATTCTCATTGGAAAGGTGTGCCAAGCATCCAAAAGTATTGGTTTTCTGAAATCTCGGCAAACATTTTTCCACCCAAACTTGATGATTCTCTGTGGTAATGATCAGTTCACTCCGTCCACTTGGCTGCCCAGTTTTCATTCTTCCAGGTTGAAGCGTTCGTTTCCAGTAAGAGTTTGAATTCTTAGGTTTCACTCTGTTTTCTCCTATATAGATAGATGTGTTGGGAACTCTAAATGAAACATGGTTTGTGCTAGCTCTTTGAAAATTGACAAAATAAAGTAGATTTAGGTTCTGTCTCTATGGTTTGTTTCCTCTTGAAGCAGCCCTAACTAGAGACTGCCTAAATACACTTTCATTGGAAACGTGTGCCAAGCGTCCAAAAGTACTGGTTTTCTGAAATCTCGGCAAACATTTTTTCACCCAATCTTGATGATTCTCTGTGGTTATGATCAGTTCACTAAGTCCCCTTGGCTGCCCAATTTTCACTCTTCTAGGTTGAAGCGTTCGTTTCCAGTAAGAGTTTGAATTTTTAGGTTTCACTCTGTTTTCTCCTATATAGATAGATATGTTGGGAACTCTAAATGAAACACGGTTTGTGCTAGCTCTTTGAAAATTGACAAAATAAAGTAGATTTAGGTTCTGTCTCTATGGTTTGTTTCCTCTTGAAGCAGCCCTAACTAGAGACTGCCTAAATACGCTTTCATTGGAAACGTGTGCCAAGCGTCCAAAAGTACTGGTTTTCTGAAATCTCGGCAAACATTTTTCCACCCATTCTTGATGATTCTCTGTGGTAATGATCAGTTCACTACGTCCACTTGGCTGCCCAATTTTCACTCTTCTAGGTTGAAGCGTTCGTTTCCAGTAAAAGTTTGAATTTTTGGTTTCACTGTGTTTTCTCCTATATAGGTAGATGTGTTGGGAACTCTAAATGAAACACGGTTTGTGCTAGTTCTTTGAAAATTGACAAAATAAAGTAGTTTTAGGTTCTGTCTCCATGGTTTGTTTCCTCTTGAAGCACCCCTAACTAGAGACTGCCTAAGTACACTTTCATTGGAAAGGTGTGCCAAGCGTCCAAAAGCACTGGTTTTCTGAAATCTCGGCAAACATTTTTTCACCCAATCTTGATGATTCTCTATGGTAATGATCAGTTCACTAAGCCCACTTGGCTGCCCAATATTCACTCTTCTAGGTTGAAGCGTTCGTTTCCAGTAAGAGTTTGAATTTTTAGGTTTCACTGTGTTTTCTCCTATATAGATAGATGTGTTGGGAACTCTAAATGAAACACGGTTTGTGCTAGCTCTTTGAAAATTGACAAAATCAAGTAGTTTTAGGTTCTGTCTCTATGGTTTGTTTCCTCTTCAAGCAGCCCTAACTGGAGACTGCCTAAATACACTTTCATTGGAAACGTGTGCCAAGCGTCCAAAAGTACTGGTTTTCTGAAATCTCGGCAAATATTTTTTCACCCAATCTGGATGATTCTCTGTGGTAGTGATCAGTTCACTAAGTCAACTTGGCTTCCCAATTTTCACTTTTCTAGGTTGAAGCGTTCGTTTCCAGTAATAGTTTGAATTTTTAGGTTTCACTGTGTTTTCTCCTATATAGATAGATGTGTTTGGAACTCTAAATGAAACACGGTTTGTGCTAGCTCTTTGAAAATTGACAAAATAAAGTAGTTCTAAGTTCTGTCTCTATGATTTGTTTCCTCTTGAAGCAGCCCTAAGCAGAGACTGCCTAAAGACATTTTCATTGGAAAGGTGTGCCAAGCGTCCAAAAGTACTGGTTTTCTGAAATCTCGGCAAACCTTTTTTCACCCAAACTTGATGTTATTGTGGTAATGATCAGTTCACTAAGCCCACTTGGCTGCCCAATTTTCACTATTCTAGGTTGAAGCGTTCGTTTCCACTAATAGTTTGAATTTTTAGATTTCACTCTGTTTTCTCCTATATAGATAGATGTGTTGGGAACTCTAAATGAAACACGGTTTGTGCTAGCTCTTTGAAAATTGACAAAATAAAGTAGTTCTAAGTTCTGTCTCTATGGTTTGTTTCCTCTTGAAGCAGCCCTAACTAGAAACTGCCTAAGTACACTTTCATTGGAAAGGTGTGCCAAGCGTCCAAAAGCACTGGTTTTCTGAAATCTCGGCAAACATTTTTTCACCCAATCTTGATGATTCTCTGTGGTAATGATCAGTTCACTATGTCCACTTGGCTGCCCAATTTTCACTCTTCTAGGTTGAAGCGTTCGTTTCCAGTAAGAGTTTGAATTTTTAGGTTTCACTCTGTTTTCTCCTATAGAGATAGATGTGTTGGGAACTCTAAATGAAACACGGTTTGTGCTAGCTCTTTGAAAAATGACAAAATAAAGTAGATTTAGGTTCTGTCTCTAGGGTTTGTTTCCTCTTGAAGCAGCCCTAACTAGAGACTGCCTAAATACACTTTCATTGGAAACGTGTACCAAGCGTCCAAAAGTACTGGTTTTCTGAAATCTCGGCAAATATTTTTTCACCCAATCTTGATGATTCTCTGTGGTAATGATCAGTTCACTAAGTCCCCGTGGCTGCCCAATTTTCACTCTTCTAGGTTGAAGCATTCGTTTCCAGTAAGAGTTTGAATTTTTAGGTTTCACTCTGTTTTCTCCTATATAGATAGATGTGTTGGGAACTCTAAATGAAACACGGTTTGTGCTAGCTCTTTGAAAATTGACAAAATAAAGTAGTTCTAAGTTCTGTCTCTAAGGTTTGTTTCCTCTTGAAGCAGCCCTAAGCAGAGACTGCCTGAAGACATTCTCATTGGAAAGGTGTGCCAAGCATCCAAAAGTACTGGTTTTCTGAAATCTCGGCAAACATTTTTCCACCCAAACTTGATGATTCTCTGTGGTAATGATCAGTTCACTCTGTCCACTTGGCTGCCCAATTTTCATTCTTCCAGGTTGAAGCGTTCGTTTCCAGTAAGAGTTTGAATTCTTAGGTTTCACTCTGTTTTCTCCTATATAGATAGATGTGTTGGGAACTCTAAATGAAACACGGTTTGTGCTAGCTCTTTGAAAATTGACAAAATAAAGTAGATTAAGGTTCTGTCCCTATGGTTTGTTTCCTCTGAAGCAGCCCTAACTAGAGACTGCCTAAATACACTTTCATTGGAAACGTGTGCCAAGCGTCCAAAAGTACTGGTTTTCTGAAATCTCGGCAAATATTTTTTCACCCAAACTTGATGATTCTCTGTGGTAATGATCAGTTCACTAAGTCCCCTTGGCTGCCCAATTTCACTCTTCTAGGTTGAAGCGTTCGTTTCCAGTAAGAGTTTGAATTTTAGGTTTCACTCTGTTTCTCCTATATAGATAGATGTGTTGGGAACTCTAAATGAAACACGGTTTGTGCTAGCTCTTTGAAAATTGACAAAATAAAGTAGATTTAGGTTCTGTCTCTATGGTTTGTTTCCTCTTGAAGCAGCCCTAACTAGAGACTGCCTAAATACGCTTTCATTGGAAACGTGTGCCAAGCGTCCAAAAGTACTGGTTTTCTGAAATCTCGGCAAACATTTTTCCACCCATTCTTGATGATTCTCTGTGGTAATGATCAGTTCACTACGTCCACTTGGCTGCCCAATTTTCACTCTTCTAGGTTGAAGCGTTCGTTTCCAGTAAGAGTTTGAATTTTTGGTTTCACTGTGTTTTCTCCTATATAGGTAGATGTGTTGGGAACTCTAAATGAAACACGGTTTGTGCTAGCTCTTTGAAAATTGACAAAATCAAGTAGTTTTAGGTTCTGTCTCCATGGTTTGTTTACTCTTGAAGCACCCCTAACTAGAGACTGCCTAAGTACACTTTCATTGGAAAGGTGTGCCAAGCGTCCAAAAGCACTGGTTTTCTGAAATCTCGGCAAACATTTTTTCACCCAATCTTGATGATTCTCTATGGTAATGATCAGTTCACTAAGCCCACTTGGCTGCCCAATATTCACTCTTCTAGGTTGAAGCGTTCGTTTCCAGTAAGAGTTTGAATTTTTAGGTTTCACTCTGTTTTCTCCTATATAGATAGATGTGTTGGGAACTCTAAATGAAACACGGTTTGTGCTAGCTCTTTGAAAATTGACAAAATAAAGTAGTTTTAGGTCTGTCTGCATGGTTTGTTTCCTCTTGAAGCACCCCTAACTAGAGACTGCCTAAGTACACTTTCATTGGAAAGGTGTGCCAAGCGTCCAAAAACACTGGTTTTCTGAAATCTCGGCAAACATTTTTTCACCCAATCTTGATGATTCTCTATGGTAATGATCAGTTCACTAAGCCCACTTGGCTGCCCAATATTCACTCTTCTAGGTTGAAGCGTTCGTTTCCAGTAAGAGTTTGAATTTTTAGGTTTCACTCTGTTTTCTCCTATATAGATAGATGTGTTGGGAACTCTAAATGAAACACGGTTTGTGCTAGCTTTTTGGAAATTGACAAATAAAGTAGTTCTCAGTTCTGTCTCTATGGTTTGTTTCGTCTTGAAGCTGCCCTAACTAGTGACTGCCTAAATACGCTTTCATTGGAAACCTGTGCTAAGCGTCCAAAATTACTGGTTTTCTGAAATCTCGGCAAACATTTTTTCACCCAATCTTGATGTTATTGTGGTAATGATCAGTTCACTAAGCCCACTTGGCTGCCCAATTTTCACTATTCTAGGTTGAAGCGTTCGTTTCCACTAATAGTTTGAATTTTTAGTTTCACTCTGTTTTCTCCTATATAGATAGATGTGTTGGGAACTCTAAATGAAACACGGTTTGTGCTAGCTCTTTGAAAATTGACAAAATAAAGTAGTTCTAAGTTCTGTCTCTATGGTTTGTTTCCTCTTGAAGCAGCCCTAACTAGAAACTGCCTAAGTACACTTTCATTGGAAAGGTGTGCCAAGCGTCCCAAAGCACTGGTTTTCTGAAATCTCGGCAAACATTTTTTCACCCAATATTGATGATTCTCTGTGGTAATGATCAGTTCACTATGTCCACTTGGCTGCCCAATTTTCACTCTTCTAGGTTGAAGCGTTCGTTTCCAGTAAGAGTTTGAATTTTTAGGTTTCACTCTGTTTTCTCCTATATAGATAGATGTGTTGGGAACTCTAAATGAAACACGGTTTGTGCTAGCTCTTTGAAAAATGACAAAATAAAGTAGATTTAGGTTCTGTCTCTAGGGTTTGTTTCCTCTTGAAGCAGCCCTAACTAGAGACTGCCTAAATACACTTTCATTGGAAACGTGTACCAAGCGTCCAAAAGTACTGGTTTTCTGAAATCTCGGCAAATATTTTTTCACCCAATCTTGATGATTCTCTGTGGTAATGATCAGTTCACTAAGTCCCCTTGGCTGCCCAATTTTTCACTCTTCTAGGTTGAAGCGTTCGTTTCCAGTAAGAGTTTGAATTTTTAGGTTTCACTCTGTTTTCTCCTATATAGATAGATGTGTTGGGAACTCTAAATGAAACACGGTTTGTGCTAGCTCTTTGAAAATTGACAAAATAAAGTAGTTCTAAGTCTGTCTCTAAGTTTGTTTCCTCTTGAAGCAGCCCTAAGCAGAGACTGCCTGAAGACATTCTCATTGGAAAGGTGTGCCAAGCATCCAAAAGTATTGGTTTTCTGAAATCTCGGCAAACATTTTTCCACCCAAACTTGATGATTCTCTGTGGTAATGATCAGTTCACTCCGTCCACTTGGCTGCCCAATTTTCATTCTTCCAGGTTGAAGCGTTCGTTTCCAGTAAGAGTTTGAATTCTTAGGTTTCACTCTGTTTTCTCCTATATAGATAGATGTGTTGGGAACTCTAAATGAAATACGGTTTGTGCTAGCTCTTTGAAAATTGACAAAATAAAGTAGATTAAGGTTCTGTCTCTATGGTTTGTTTCCTCTTGAAGCAGCCCTAACTAGAGACTGCCTAAATACACTTTCATTGGAAACGTGTGCCAAGCGTCCAAAAGTACTGGTTTTCTGAAATCTCGGCAAATATTTTTCACCCAAACTTGATGATTCTCTGTGGTAATGATCAGTTCACTAAGTCCCCTTGGCTGCCCAATTTCACTCTTCTAGTTGAAGCGTTCGTTTTCCAGTAAGAGTTTGAATTTTTTAGGTTTCACTCTGTTTTCTCCTATATAGATAGATGTGTTGGGAACTCTAAATGAAACACGGTTTGTGCTAGCTCTTTGAAAATTGACAAAATAAAGTAGTTCTAAGTTCTGTCTCTAAGGTTTGTTTCCTCTTGAAGCAGCCCTAAGCCGAGACTGCCTAAAGACATTTCATTGGAAAGTGTGCCAAGCGTCTAAAAGTACTGGTTTTCTGAAATCTCGGCAAAACATTTTTCCACCCATCTTGATGATTCTCTGTGGTAATGATCAGTTCACTACGTCCACTTGGCTGAACAATTTTCTCTCTTCTAGGTTGAAGCGTTCGTTTCCAGTAAGAGTTTGAATTTTTGGTTTCACTGTGTTTTCTCCTATATAGATAGATGTGTTGGGAACTCTAAATAAAACACGGTTTGTGCTAGCTCTTTGAAAATTGACAAAATAAAGTAGTTTTAGGTTCTGTCTCCATGGTTTGTTTCCTCTTGAAGCAGCCCTAACTAGAGACTGCCTAAGTACACTTTCATTGGAAAGGTGTGCCAAGCGTCCAAAAGCACTGGTTTCTGAAATCTCGGCAAACATTTTTTCACCCAATCTTGATGATCTCTATGGTAATGATCAGTTCACTAAGCCACTTGGCTGCCCAATATTCACTCTTCTAGGTTGAAGCATTCGTTTCCAGTAAGAGTTTGAATTTTAGGTTTCACTGTGTTTTCTCCTATATAGATAGATGTGTTGGGAACTCTAAATGAAACACGGTTTGTGCTAGCTCTTTGAAAATTGACAAAATAAAGTAGTTTTAGGTTCTGTCTGCATGGTTTGTTTCCTCTTGAAGCACCCCTAACTAGAGACTGCCTAAGTACACTTTCATTGGAAAGGTGTGCCAAGCGTCCAAAAGCACTGGTTTTCTGAAATCTCGGCAAACATTTTTTCACCCAATCTTGATGATTCTCTATGGTAATGATCAGTTCACTAAGCCCACTTGGCTGCCCAATATTCACTCTTCTAGGTTGAAGCGTTCGTTTCCAGTAAGAGTTTGAATTTTTAGGTTTCACTCTGTTTTCTCCTATATAGATAGATGTGTGGGAACTCTAAATGAAACACGGTTTGTGCTAGCTCTTTGAAAATTGACAAAAATAAAGTAGTTCTCAGTTCTGTCTCTATGGTTTGTTTCGTCTTGAAGCAGCCCTAACTAGTGACTGCCTAAATACGCTTTCATTGGAAACCTGTGCTAAGCGTCCAAAATTACTGGTTTTCTGAAATATCGGCAAACATTTTTTCACCCAATCTTGATGATTCTCTGTGGTAATGATTAGTTCACTAAGTCGACTTGGCCGCCCAATTTTCACTCTTCTAGGTTGAAGCCTTCGTTTCCAGTAAGAGTTTGAATTTTTAGGTTTCACTCTGTTTTCTCCTATATAGATAGATGTGTTGGGAACTCTAAATGAAACACGGTTTGTGCTAGCTCTTTGAAAATTGACAAAATAAAGTAGTTCTAAGTTCTGTCTCTATGGTTTGTTTCCTCTTGAAGCAGCCCTAACTAGAGACTGCCTAAATACACTTTCATTGGAAACGTGTGCCAAGCGTCCAAAAGTACTGGTTTTCTGAAATCTCGGCAAACATTTTTCCACCCATTCTTGATGATTCTCTGTGGTAATGATCAGTTCACTACGTCCACTTGGCTGCCCAATTTTCACTCTTCTAGGTTGAAGCGTTCGTTTCCAGTAAGAGTTTGAATTTTTGGTTTCACTGTGTTTTCTCCTATATAGGTAGATGTGTTGGGAACTCTAAATGAAACACGGTTTGTGCTAGCTCTTTGAAAATTGACAAAATAAAGTAGTTTTAGGTTCTGTCTCCATGGTTTGTTTCCTCTTGAAGCACCCCTAACTAGAGACTGCCTAAGTACACTTTCATTGGAAAGGTGTGCCAAGCTTCCAAAAGCACTGGTTTTCTGAAATCTCGGCAAACCTTTTTTCACCCAATCTTGATGTTATTGTGGTAATGATCAGTTCACTAAGCCCACGTGGCTGCCCAATTTTCACTATTCTAGGATGAAGCGTTCGTTTCCACTAATAGTTTGAATTTTTAGGTTTCACTCTGTTTTCTCCTATATAGATAGATGTGTTGGGAACTCTAAATGAAACACGGTTTGTGCTAGCTCTTTGAAAATTGACAAAATAAAGTAGTTCTAAGTTCTGTCTCTATGGTTTGTTTCCTCTTGAAGCAGCCCTAACTAGAAACTGCCTCAGTACACTTTCATTGGAAAGGTGTGCCAAGCGTCCAAAAGCACTGGTTTTCTGAAATCTCGGCAAACATTTTTTCACCCAATCTTGATGATTCTCTGTGGTAATGATCAGTTCACTATGTCCACTTGTCTGCCCAATTTTCACCCTTCTAGGTTGAAGCGTTCGTTTCCAGTAAGAGTTTGAATTTTTAGGTTTCACTCTGTTTTCTCCTATATAGATAGACGTGTTGGGAACACTAAATGAAACACGGTTTGTGCTAGCTCTTTGAAAATTGACAAAATAAAGTAGTTCTAAGTTCTGTCTCTAAGGTTTGTTTCCTCTTGAAGCAGCCCTAAGCAGAGACTGCCTAAAGACATTTTCATTGGAAAGGTGTGCAAAGCGTCCAAAATACTGGTTTTCTAAAATCTCGGCAAACATTTTTCCACCCAATCTTGATGATTCTCTACGGTAATGATCAGTTCACTAAGCCCACTTGGCTGCCCAATATTCACTCTTCTATGTTGAAGCGTTCGTTTCCAGTAAGAGTTTGAATTTTTAGGTTTCACTCTGTTTTCTCCTATATAGATAGATGTGTTGGGAACACTAAATGAAACACGGTTTGTGCTAGCTCTTTGAAAAATGACAAAATAAAGTAGATTTAGGTTCTGTCTCTATGGTTTGTTTCCTCTTGAAGCAGCCCTAACTAGAGACTGCCTAAATACACTTTCATTGGAAACGTGTGCCAAGCGTCCAAAAGTACTTGTTTTCTGAAATCTCGGCAAATATTTTTTCACCCAATCTTGATGACTCTCTGTGGTAATGATCAGTTCACTAAGTCCCCTTGGCTGCTCAATTTTCACTCTTCTAGGTTGAAGCGTTCGTTTCCAGTAAGACTTTGAATTTTTAGGTTTCACTCTGTTTTCTCCTATATAGATAGATGTGTTGGGAACTCTAAATGAAACACGGTTTGTGCTAGCTCTCTAGCTCTTTGAAAATTGACAAAATAAAGTAGTTCTAAGTTCTGTCTCTAAGGTTTGTTTCCTCTTGAAGCAGCCCTAAGCAGAGACTGCCTAAAGACATTTTCATTGGAAAGGTGTGACAAACGTCTAAAAGTACTGGTTTTCTGAAATTATGGCAAACATTTTTCCACCCAATCTTGATGATTCTCTGTAGTAACTATCAGTTCACTACGTCCACTTGGCTGAACAATTTTCACTCTTCTAGGTTGAAGCGTTCGTTTCCAGTAAGAGTTTGAATTTTTGGTTTCACTGTGTTTTCTCCTATATAGATAGATGTGTTGGGAACTCTAAATGAAACACGGTTTCTGCTAGCTCTTTGAAAATTGACAAAATAAAGTAGTTTTAGGTTCTGTCTCCATGGTTTGTTTCCTCTTGAAGCAGCCCTAACTAGAGACTGCCTAAGTACACTTTCATTGGAAAGGTGTGCCAAGCTTCCAAAAGCACTGGTTTTCTGAAATCTCGGCAAACCTTTTTTCACCCAATCTTGATGTTATTGTGGTAATGATCAGTTCACTAAGCCCACGTGGCTGCCCAATTTTCACTATTCTAGGATGAAGCGTTCGTTTCCACTAATAGTTTGAATTTTTAGGTTTCACTCTGTTTTCTCCTATATAGATAGATGTGTTGGGAACTCTAAATGAAACACGGTTTGTGCTAGCTCTTTGAAAATTGACAAAATAAAGTAGTTCTAAGTTCTGTCTCTATGGTTTGTTTCCTCTTGAAGCAGCCCTAACTAGAAACTGCCTCAGTACACTTTCATTGGAAAGGTGTGCCAAGCGTCCAAAAGCACTGGTTTTCTGAAATCTCGGCAAACATTTTTTCACCCAATCTTGATGATTCTCTGTGGTAATGATCAGTTCACTATGTCCACTTGTCTGCCCAATTTTCACCCTTCTAGGTTGAAGCGTTCGTTTCCAGTAAGAGTTTGAATTTTTAGGTTTCACTCTGTTTTCTCCTATATAGATAGACGTGTTGGGAACACTAAATGAAACACGGTTTGTGCTAGCTCTTTGAAAATTGACAAAATAAAGTAGTTCTAAGTTCTGTCTCTAAGGTTTGTTTCCTCTTGAAGCAGCCCTAAGCAGAGACTGCCTAAAGACATTTCATTGGAAAGGTGTGCCAAGCGTCCAAAATACTGGTTTTCTAAAATCTCGGCAAACATTTTTCCACCCAATCTTGATGATTCTCTACGGTAATGATCAGTTCACTAAGCCCACTTGGCTGCCCAATATTCACTCTTCTATGTTGAAGCGTTCGTTTCCAGTAAGAGTTTGAATTTTTAGGTTTCACTCTGTTTTCTCCTATATAGATAGATGTGTTGGGAACACTAAATGAAACACGGTTTGTGCTAGCTCTTTGAAAAATGACAAAATAAAGTAGATTTAGGTTCTGTCTCTATGGTTTGTTTCCTCTTGAAGCAGCCCTAACTAGAGACTGCCTAAATACACTTTCATTGGAAACGTGTGCCAAGCGTCCAAAAGTACTGGTTTTCTGAAATCTCGGCAAATATTTTTTCACCCAATCTTGATGATTCTCTGTGGTAATGATCAGTTCACTAAGTCCCCTTGGCTGCTCAATTTTCACTCTTCTAGGTTGAAGCGTTCGTTTCCAGTAAGAGTTTGAATTTTTAGGTTTCACTCTGTTTTCTCCTATATAGATAGATGTGTTGGGAACTCTAAATGAAACACGGTTTGTGCTAGCTCTTTGAAAATTGACAAAATAAAGTAGTTCTAAGTTCTGTCTCTAAGTTTGTTTCCTCTTGAAGCAGCCCTAAGCAGAGACTGCCTAAAGACATTTTCATTGGAAAGGTGTGACAAACGTCTAAAAGTACTGGTTTTCTGAAATTATGGCAAACATTTTTCCACCCAATCTTGATGATTCTCTGTAGTAACTATCAGTTCACTACGTCCACTTGGCTGAACAATTTTCACTCTTCTAGGTTGAAGCGTTCGTTTCCAGTAAGAGTTTGAATTTTTGGTTTCACTGTGTTTTCTCCTATATAGATAGATGTGTTGGGAACTCTAAATGAAACACGGTTTCTGCTAGCTCTTTGAAAATTGTCAAAATAAAGTAGTTTTAGGTTCTGTCTCCATGGTTTGTTTCCTCTTGAAGCAGCCCTAACTAGAGACTGCCTAAGTACACTTTCATTGGAAAGGTGTGCCAAGCGTCCAAAAGCACTGGTTTTCTGAAATCTCGGCAAACATTTTTTCACCCAATCTTGATGATTCTCTATGGTAATGATCAGTTCACTAAGCCCACTTGGCTGCCCAATATTCACTCTTCTAGGTTGAAGCGTTCGTTTCCAGTAAGAGTTTGAATTTTTAGGTTTCACTCTGTTTTCTCCTATATAGATAGATGTGTTGGGAACTCTAAATGAAACATGGTTTGTGCTAACTCTTTGAAAATTGACAAAATAAAGTAGTTTTAGGTTTTGTCTCTATGGTTTGTTTCCTCTTCAAGTAGCCCTAACTGGAGACTGCCTAAATACACTTTCATTGGAAACGTGTGCCAAGCGTCCAAAAGTACTGGTTTTCTGAAATCTCGCCAAACATTTTTTCACCCAATCTGGATGATTCTCTCTGGTAGTGATCAGTTCACTAAGTCAACTTGGCTTCCAATTTTCACTCTTCTAGGTTGAAGCGTTCGTTTCCAGTAATAGTTTGAATTTTTAGGTTTCACTGTGTTTTCTCCTATATAGATATATATGTTTGGAACTCTAAATGAAACACGGTTTGTGCTAGCTCTTTGAAAATTGACAAAATAAAGTAGATTTAGGTTCTGTCTCTATGGTTTGTTTTGTCTTGAAGCAGCCCTAACTAGAGACTGCCTAAATACACTTTCATTGGAAACGTGTGCCAAGCGTCCAAAATTACTGGTTTTCTGAAATCTCGGCAAACATTTTTTCACCCAATCTTGATGATTCTCTGTAGTAATGATCAGTTCACTAAGTCCACATGGCCGCCCAATTTTCACTCTTCTAGTTGAAGCGTTCGTTTCCAGTAAGAGTTTGAATTTTTAGGTTTCACTCTGTTTTCTCCTATATAGATAGATGTGTTGGGAACTCTAAATGAAACACGGTTTGTGCTAGCTCTTTGAAAATTGACAAAATAAAGTAGTTCTAAGTTCTGTCTCTAATGTTTGTTTCCTCTTGAAGCAGCCCTAAGCAGAGACTGCCTAAAGACATTTTCATTGGAAAGGTGTGCCAAGCGTCCAAAAGTACTGGTTTTCTGAAATCTCGGCAAACCTTTTTTTCACCCAATCTTGATGAGACATTGTGGTAATGATCAGTTCACTAAGCCCACTTGGCTGCCCAATTTTCACTATTCTAGGTTGAAGCGTTCGTTTCCACTAATAGTTTGAATTTTTAGGTTTCACTCTGTTTTCTCCTATATAGATAGATATGTTGGAAATTCTAAATGAAACACGGTTTGTGCTAGCTCTTTGAAAATTGACAAAATAAAGTAGTTTTAGGTTCTGTCTCCATGGTTTGTTTCCTCTTGAAGCAGCCCTAACTAGAGACTGCCTAAGTACACTTTCATTGGAAAGGTGTGCCAAGCGTCCAAAAGCACTGGTTTTCTGAAATCTCGGCAAACATTTTTTCACCCAATCTTGATGATTCTCTATGGTAATGATCAGTTCACTAAGCCCACTTGGCTGTCCAATATTCACTTTTCTAGGTTGAAGCATTCGTTTCCACTAAGAGTTTGAATTTTTAGGTTTCACTCTGTTTTCTCCTATATAGATAGATGTGTTGGGAACTCTAAATGAAACACGGTTTGTGCTAACTCTTTGAAAATTGACAAAATAAAGTAGTTTTAGGTTCTGTCTCTATGGTTTGTTTCCTCTTCAAGCAGCCCTAACTGGAGACTGCCTAAATACACTTTCATTGGAAACGTGTGCCAAGCGTCCAAAAGTACTGGTTTTCTGAAATCTCAGCAAACATTTTTTCACCCAATCTGGATGATTCTCTGTGGTAGTGATCAGTTCACTAAGTCAACTTGGCTTCCCAATTTTCACTCTTCTAGGTTGAAGCGTTCGTTTCCAGTAATAGTTTGAATTTTTAGGTTTCACTGTGTTTTCTCCTATATAGATAGATATGTTTGGAACTCTAAATGAAACACGGTTTGTGCTAGCTCTTTGAAAATTGACAAAATAAAGTAGATTTAGGTTCTGTCTCTATGGTTTGTTTTGTCTTGAAGCAGCCCTAACTAGAGACTGCCTAAATACACTTTCATTGGAAACGTGTGCCAAGCGTCCAAAATTACTGGTTTTCTGAAATCTCGGCAAACATTTTTTCACCCAATCTTGATGATTCTCTGTAGTAATGATCAGTTCACTAAGCCCACTTGGCTGCCCAATATTCACTCTTCTAGGTTGAAGCATTCGTTTCCAGTAAGAGTTTGAATTTTTAGGTTTCACTGTGTTTTCTCCTATATAGATAGATGTGTTGGGAACTCTAAATGAAACACGGTTTGTGCTAGCTCTTTGAAAATTGACAAAATAAAGTAGTTTTAGGTTCTGTCTGCATGGTTTGTTTCCTCTTGAAGCACCCCTAACTAGAGACTGCCTAAGTACACTTTCATTGGAAAGGTGTGCCAAGCGTCCAAAAGCACTGGTTTTCTGAAATCTCGGCAAACATTTTTTCACCCAATCTTGATGATTCTCTATGGTAATGATCAGTTCACTAAGCCCACTTGGCTGCCCAATATTCACTCTTCTAGGTTGAAGCGTTCGTTTCCAGTAAGAGTTTGAATTTTTAGGTTTCACTCTGTTTTCTCCTATATAGATAGATGTGTTGGGAACTCTAAATGAAACACGGTTTGTGCTAGCTCTTTGAAAATTGACAAAATAAAGTAGTTCTCAGTTCTGTCTCTATGGTTTGTTTCGTCTTGAAGCAGCCCTAACTAGTGACTGCCTAAATACGCTTTCATTGGAAACCTGTGCTAAGCGTCCAAAATTACTGGTTTTCTGAAATATCGGCAAACATTTTTTTCACCCAATCTTGATGATTCTCTGTGGTAATGATTAGTTCACTAAGTCGACTTGGCCGCCCAATTTTCACTCTTCTAGGTTGAAGCCTTCGTTTCCAGTAAGAGTTTGAATTTTTAGGTTTCACTCTGTTTTCTCCTATATAGATAGATGTGTTGGGAACTCTAAATGAAACACGGTTTGTGCTAGCTCTTTGAAAATTGACAAAATAAAGTAGTTCTAAGTTCTGTCTCTATGGTTTGTTTCCTCTTGAAGCAGCCCTAACTAGAGACTGCCTAAATACACTTTCATTGGAAACGTGTGCCAAGCGTCCAAAAGTACTGGTTTTCTGAAATCTCGGCAAACATTTTTCCACCCATTCTTGATGATTCTCTGTGGTAATGATCAGTTCACTACGTCCACTTGGCTGCCCAATTTTCACTCTTCTAGGTTGAAGCGTTCGTTTCCAGTAAGAGTTTGAATTTTTGGTTTCACTGTGTTTTCTCCTATATAGGTAGATGTGTTGGGAACTCTAAATGAAACACGGTTTGTGCTAGCTCTTTGAAAATTGACAAAATAAAGTAGTTTTAGGTTCTGTCTCCATGGTTTGTTTCCTCTTGAAGCACCCCTAACTAGAGACTGCCTAAGTACACTTTCATTGGAAAGGTGTGCCAAGCTTCCAAAAGCACTGGTTTTCTGAAATCTCGGCAAACCTTTTTTCACCCAATCTTGATGTTATTGTGGTAATGATCAGTTCACTAAGCCCACGTGGCTGCCCAATTTTCACTATTCTAGGATGAAGCGTTCGTTTCCACTAATAGTTTGAATTTTTAGGTTTCACTCTGTTTTCTCCTATATAGATAGATGTGTTGGGAACTCTAAATGAAACACGGTTTGTGCTAGCTCTTTGAAAATTGACAAAATAAAGTAGTTCTAAGTTCTGTCTCTATGGTTTGTTTCCTCTTGAAGCAGCCCTAACTAGAAACTGCCTCAGTACACTTTCATTGGAAAGGTGTGCCAAGCGTCCAAAAGCACTGGTTTTCTGAAATCTCGGCAAACATTTTTTCACCCAATCTTGATGATTCTCTGTGGTAATGATCAGTTCACTATGTCCACTTGTCTGCCCAATTTTCACCCTTCTAGGTTGAAGCGTTCGTTTCCAGTAAGAGTTTGAATTTTTAGGTTTCACTCTGTTTTCTCCTATATAGATAGACGTGTTGGGAACACTAAATGAAACACGGTTTGTGCTAGCTCTTTGAAAATTGACAAAATAAAGTAGTTCTAAGTTCTGTCTCTAAGGTTTGTTTCCTCTTGAAGCAGCCCTAAGCAGAGACTGCCTAAAGACATTTTCATTGGAAAGGTGTGCAAAGCGTCCAAAATACTGGTTTTCTAAAATCTCGGCAAACATTTTTCCACCCAATCTTGATGATTCTCTACGGTAATGATCAGTTCACTAAGCCCACTTGGCTGCCCAATATTCACTCTTCTATGTTGAAGCGTTCGTTTCCAGTAAGAGTTTGAATTTTTAGGTTTCACTCTGTTTTCTCCTATATAGATAGATGTGTTGGGAACACTAAATGAAACACGGTTTGTGCTAGCTCTTTGAAAAATGACAAAATAAAGTAGATTTAGGTTCTGTCTCTATGGTTTGTTTCCTCTTGAAGCAGCCCTAACTAGAGACTGCCTAAATACACTTTCATTGGAAACGTGTGCCAAGCGTCCAAAAGTACTTGTTTTCTGAAATCTCGGCAAATATTTTTTCACCCAATCTTGATGACTCTCTGTGGTAATGATCAGTTCACTAAGTCCCCTTGGCTGCTCAATTTTCACTCTTCTAGGTTGAAGCGTTCGTTTCCAGTAAGACTTTGAATTTTTAGGTTTCACTCTGTTTTCTCCTATATAGATAGATGTGTTGGGAACTCTAAATGAAACACGGTTTGTGCTAGCTCTTTGAAAATTGACAAAATAAAGTAGTTCTAAGTTCTGTCTCTAAGGTTTGTTTCCTCTTGAAGCAGCCCTAAGCAGAGACTGCCTAAAGACATTTTCATTGGAAAGGTGTGACAAACGTCTAAAAGTACTGGTTTTCTGAAATTATGGCAAACATTTTTCCACCCAATCTTGATGATTCTCTGTAGTAACTATCAGTTCACTACGTCCACTTGGCTGAACAATTTTCACTCTTCTAGGTTGAAGCGTTCGTTTCCAGTAAGAGTTTGAATTTTTGGTTTCACTGTGTTTTCTCCTATATAGATAGATGTGTTGGGAACTCTAAATGAAACACGGTTTCTGCTAGCTCTTTGAAAATTGACAAAATAAAGTAGTTTTAGGTTCTGTCTCCATGGTTTGTTTCCTCTTGAAGCAGCCCTAACTAGAGACTGCCTAAGTACACTTTCATTGGAAAGGTGTGCCAAGCTTCCAAAAGCACTGGTTTTCTGAAATCTCGGCAAACCTTTTTTCACCCAATCTTGATGTTATTGTGGTAATGATCAGTTCACTAAGCCCACGTGGCTGCCCAATTTTCACTATTCTAGGATGAAGCGTTCGTTTCCACTAATAGTTTGAATTTTTAGGTTTCACTCTGTTTTCTCCTATATAGATAGATGTGTTGGGAACTCTAAATGAAACACGGTTTGTGCTAGCTCTTTGAAAATTGACAAAATAAAGTAGTTCTAAGTTCTGTCTCTATGGTTTGTTTCCTCTTGAAGCAGCCCTAACTAGAAACTGCCTCAGTACACTTTCATTGGAAAGGTGTGCCAAGCGTCCAAAAGCACTGGTTTTCTGAAATCTCGGCAAACATTTTTTCACCCAATCTTGATGATTCTCTGTGGTAATGATCAGTTCACTATGTCCACTTGTCTGCCCAATTTTCACCCTTCTAGGTTGAAGCGTTCGTTTCCAGTAAGAGTTTGAATTTTTAGGTTTCACTCTGTTTTCTCCTATATAGATAGACGTGTTGGGAACACTAAATGAAACACGGTTTGTGCTAGCTCTTTGAAAATTGACAAAATAAAGTAGTTCTAAGTTCTGTCTCTAAGGTTTGTTTCCTCTTGAAGCAGCCCTAAGCAGAGACTGCCTAAAGACATTTTCATTGGAAAGGTGTGCCAAGCGTCCAAAATACTGGTTTTCTAAAATCTCGGCAAACATTTTTCCACCCAATCTTGATGATTCTCTACGGTAATGATCAGTTCACTAAGCCCACTTGGCTGCCCAATATTCACTCTTCTATGTTGAAGCGTTCGTTTCCAGTAAGAGTTTGAATTTTTAGGTTTCACTCTGTTTTCTCCTATATAGATAGATGTGTTGGGAACACTAAATGAAACACGGTTTGTGCTAGCTCTTTGAAAAATGACAAAATAAAGTAGATTTAGGTTCTGTCTCTATGGTTTGTTTCCTCTTGAAGCAGCCCTAACTAGAGACTGCCTAAATACACTTTCATTGGAAACGTGTGCCAAGCGTCCAAAAGTACTGGTTTTCTGAAATCTCGGCAAATATTTTTTCACCCAATCTTGATGATTCTCTGTGGTAATGATCAGTTCACTAAGTCCCCTTGGCTGCTCAATTTTCACTCTTCTAGGTTGAAGCGTTCGTTTCCAGTAAGAGTTTGAATTTTTAGGTTTCACTCTGTTTTCTCCTATATAGATAGATGTGTTGGGAACTCTAAATGAAACACGGTTTGTGCTAGCTCTTTGAAAATTGACAAAATAAAGTAGTTCTAAGTTCTGTCTCTAAGGTTTGTTTCCTCTTGAAGCAGCCCTAAGCAGAGACTGCCTAAAGACATTTTCATTGGAAAGGTGTGACAAACGTCTAAAAGTACTGGTTTTCTGAAATTATGGCAAACATTTTTCCACCCAATCTTGATGATTCTCTGTAGTAACTATCAGTTCACTACGTCCACTTGGCTGAACAATTTTCACTCTTCTAGGTTGAAGCGTTCGTTTCCAGTAAGAGTTTGAATTTTTGGTTTCACTGTGTTTTCTCCTATATAGATAGATGTGTTGGGAACTCTAAATGAAACACGGTTTCTGCTAGCTCTTTGAAAATTGTCAAAATAAAGTAGTTTTAGGTTCTGTCTCCATGGTTTGTTTCCTCTTGAAGCAGCCCTAACTAGAGACTGCCTAAGTACACTTTCATTGGAAAGGTGTGCCAAGCGTCCAAAAGCACTGGTTTTCTGAAATCTCGGCAAACATTTTTTCACCCAATCTTGATGATTCTCTATGGTAATGATCAGTTCACTAAGCCCACTTGGCTGCCCAATATTCACTCTTCTAGGTTGAAGCGTTCGTTTCCAGTAAGAGTTTGAATTTTTAGGTTTCACTCTGTTTTCTCCTATATAGATAGATGTGTTGGGAACTCTAAATGAAACATGGTTTGTGCTAACTCTTTGAAAATTGACAAAATAAAGTAGTTTTAGGTTTTGTCTCTATGGTTTGTTTCCTCTTCAAGTAGCCCTAACTGGAGACTGCCTAAATACACTTTCATTGGAAACGTGTGCCAAGCGTCCAAAAGTACTGGTTTTCTGAAATCTCGCCAAACATTTTTTCACCCAATCTGGATGATTCTCTCTGGTAGTGATCAGTTCACTAAGTCAACTTGGCTTCCCAATTTTCACTCTTCTAGGTTGAAGCGTTCGTTTCCAGTAATAGTTTGAATTTTTAGGTTTCACTGTGTTTTCTCCTATATAGATATATATGTTTGGAACTCTAAATGAAACACGGTTTGTGCTAGCTCTTTGAAAATTGACAAAATAAAGTAGATTTAGGTTCTGTCTCTATGGTTTGTTTTGTCTTGAAGCAGCCCTAACTAGAGACTGCCTAAATACACTTTCATTGGAAACGTGTGCCAAGCGTCCAAAATTACTGGTTTTCTGAAATCTCGGCAAACATTTTTTCACCCAATCTTGATGATTCTCTGTAGTAATGATCAGTTCACTAAGTCCACATGGCCGCCCAATTTTCACTCTTCTAGGTTGAAGCGTTCGTTTCCAGTAAGAGTTTGAATTTTTAGGTTTCACTCTGTTTTCTCCTATATAGATAGATGTGTTGGGAACTCTAAATGAAACACGGTTTGTGCTAGCTCTTTGAAAATTGACAAAATAAAGTAGTTCTAAGTTCTGTCTCTAATGTTTGTTTCCTCTTGAAGCAGCCCTAAGCAGAGACTGCCTAAAGACATTTTCATTGGAAAGGTGTGCCAAGCGTCCAAAAGTACTGGTTTTCTGAAATCTCGGCAAACCTTTTTTCACCCAATCTTGATGAGACATTGTGGTAATGATCAGTTCACTAAGCCCACTTGGCTGCCCAATTTTCACTATTCTAGGTTGAAGCGTTCGTTTCCACTAATAGTTTGAATTTTTAGGTTTCACTCTGTTTTCTCCTATATAGATAGATATGTTGGAAATTCTAAATGAAACACGGTTTGTGCTAGCTCTTTGAAAATTGACAAAATAAAGTAGTTTTAGGTTCTGTCTCCATGGTTTGTTTCCTCTTGAAGCAGCCCTAACTAGAGACTGCCTAAGTACACTTTCATTGGAAAGGTGTGCCAAGCGTCCAAAAGCACTGGTTTTCTGAAATCTCGGCAAACATTTTTTCACCCAATCTTGATGATTCTCTATGGTAATGATCAGTTCACTAAGCCCACTTGGCTGTCCAATATTCACTTTTCTAGGTTGAAGCATTCGTTTCCACTAAGAGTTTGAATTTTTAGGTTTCACTCTGTTTTCTCCTATATAGATAGATGTGTTGGGAACTCTAAATGAAACACGGTTTGTGCTAACTCTTTGAAAATTGACAAAATAAAGTAGTTTTAGGTTCTGTCTCTATGGTTTGTTTCCTCTTCAAGCAGCCCTAACTGGAGACTGCCTAAATACACTTTCATTGGAAACGTGTGCCAAGCGTCCAAAAGTACTGGTTTTCTGAAATCTCAGCAAACATTTTTTCACCCAATCTGGATGATTCTCTGTGGTAGTGATCAGTTCACTAAGTCAACTTGGCTTCCCAATTTTCACTCTTCTAGGTTGAAGCGTTCGTTTCCAGTAATAGTTTGAATTTTTAGGTTTCACTGTGTTTTCTCCTATATAGATAGATATGTTTGGAACTCTAAATGAAACACGGTTTGTGCTAGCTCTTTGAAAATTGACAAAATAAAGTAGATTTAGGTTCTGTCTCTATGGTTTGTTTTGTCTTGAAGCAGCCCTAACTAGAGACTGCCTAAATACACTTTCATTGGAAACGTGTGCCAAGCGTCCAAAATTACTGGTTTTCTGAAATCTCGGCAAACATTTTTTCACCCAATCTTGATGATTCTCTGTAGTAATGATCAGTTCACTAAGTCCACTTGGCCGCCCAATTTTCACTCTTCTAGGTTGAAGCGTTCGTTTCCAGTAAGAGTTTGAATTTTTAGGTTTCACTCTGTTTTCTCCTATATAGATAGATGTGTTGGGAACTCTAAATGAAACACGGTTTGTGCTAGCTCTTTGAAAATTGACAAAATAAAGTAGTTCTAAGTTCTGTCTCTAATGTTTGTTTCCTCTTGAAGCAGCCCTAAGCAGAGACTGCCTAAAGACATTTTCATTGGAAAGGTGTGCCAAGCGTCCAAAAGTACTGGTTTTCTGAAATCTCGGCAAACCTTTTTTCACCCAATCTTGATGAGACATTGTGGTAATGATCAGTTCACTAAGCCCACTTGGCTGCCCAATTTTCACTATTCTAGGTTGAAGCGTTCGTTTCCACTAATAGTTTGAATTTTTAGGTTTCACTCTGTTTTCTCCTATATAGATAGATATGTTGGAAATTCTAAATGAAACACGGTTTGTGCTAGCTCTTTGAAAATTGACAAAATAAAGTAGTTTTAGGTTCTGTCTCCATGGTTTGTTTCCTCTTGAAGCAGCCCTAACTAGAGACTGCCTAAGTACACTTTCATTGGAAAGGTGTGCCAAGCGTCCAAAAGCACTGGTTTTCTGAAATCTCGGCAAACATTTTTTCACCCAATCTTGATGATTCTCTATGGTAATGATCAGTTCACTAAGCCCACTTGGCTGTCCAATATTCACTCTTCTAGGTTGAAGCGTTCGTTTCCACTAAGAGTTTGAATTTTTAGGTTTCACTCTGTTTTCTCCTATATAGATAGATGTGTTGGGAACTCTAAATGAAACACGGTTTGTGCTAACTCTTTGAAAATTGACAAAATAAAGTAGTTTTAGGTTCTGTCTCTATGGTTTGTTTCCTCTTCAAGCAGCCCTAACTGGAGACTGCCTAAATACACTTTCATTGGAAACGTGTGCCAAGCGTCCAAAAGTACTGGTTTTCTGAAATCTCAGCAAACATTTTTTCACCCAATCTGGATGATTCTCTGTGGTAGTGATCAGTTCACTAAGTCAACTTGGCTTCCCAATTTTCACTCTTCTAGGTTGAAGCGTTCGTTTCCAGTAATAGTTTGAATTTTTAGGTTTCACTGTGTTTTCTCCTATATAGATAGATATGTTTGGAACTCTAAATGAAACACGGTTTGTGCTAGCTCTTTGAAAATTGACAAAATAAAGTAGATTTAGGTTCTGTCTCTATGGTTTGTTTTGTCTTGAAGCAGCCCTAACTAGAGACTGCCTAAATACACTTTCATTGGAAACGTGTGCCAAGCGTCCAAAATTACTGGTTTTCTGAAATCTCGGCAAACATTTTTTCACCCAATCTTGATGATTCTCTGTAGTAATGATCAGTTCACTAAGTCCACTTGGCGGCCCAATTTTCACTCTTCTAGGTTGAAGCGTTCGTTTCAGTAAGAGTTTGAATTTTTAGGTTTCACTCTGTTTTCTCCTATATAGATAGATGTGTTGGGAACTCTAAATGAAACACGGTTTGTGCTAGCTCTTTGAAAATTGACAAAATAAAGTAGTTCTAAGTTCTGTCTCTAAGGTTTGTTTCCTCTTGAAGCAGCCCTAAGCAGAGACTGCCTAAAGACATTTTCATTGGAAAGGTGTGCCAAGCGTGCAAAAGTACTGGTTTTCTGAAATCTCGGCAAACCTTTTTTCACCCAATCTTGATGAGACATTGTGGTAATGATCAGTTCACTAAGCCCACCTGGCTGCCCAATTTTCACTATTCTAGGTTGAAGCGTTCGTTTCCACTAATAGTTTGAATTTTTAGGTTTCACTCTGTTTTCTCCTATATAGATAGATATGTTGGAAATTCTAAATGAAACACGGTTTGTGCTAGCTCTTTGAAAATTGACAAAATAAAGTAGTTCTAAGTTCTGTCTCTATGGTTTGTTTCGTCTTGAAGCAGCCCTAACTAGAGACTGCATAATACACTTTCATTGGAAAGGTGTGCCAAGCTTCCAAAAGTTCTGGTTTTCTGAAATCTCGGCAAACATTTTTCCACCCAATCTTGATGATTCTCTGTGGTAATGATCAGTTCACTAAGTCCACTTGGCTGCCCAATTTTCACTCTTCTAGGTTGAAGCGTTCGTTTCCAGTAAGAGTTTGAATTTTTAGGTTTCACTGTGTTTTCTCCTATATAGATAGATGTGTTTGGAACTCTAAATGAAACACGGTTTGTGCTAGCTCTTTGAAAATTGACAAAATAAAGTAGATTTAGGTTCTGTCTCTATGGTTTGTTTTCTCTTGAAGCAGCCCTAACTAGAGACTGCCTAAATACGCTTTCATTGGAAACCTGTGCCAAGCGTCCAAAATTACTGGTTTTCTGAAATCTCGGCAAACATTTTTTCACCCAATCTTGATGATTCTCTGTGGTAATGATCAGTTCACTAAGTCCACTTGGCCGCCCAATTTTCACTCTTCTAGGTTGAAGCGTTCGTTTCCAGTATGAGTTTGAATTTTTAGGTTTCACTCTGTTTTCTCCTATATAGATAGATGTGTTGGGAACTCTAAATGAAACACGGTTTGTGCTAGCTCTTTGAAAATTGACAAAATAAAGTAGATTTAGGTTCTGTCTCTATGGTTTGTTTCCTCTTGAAGCACCCCTAACTAGAGACTGCCTAAATACACTTTCATTGGAAACGTGTGCCAAGCGTCCAAAAGTACTGGTTTTCTGAAATCTCGGCAAACATTTTTTCACCCAATCTTGATGATTCTCTGTGGTAATGATCAGTTCACTAAGTCCCCTTGGCTGCCCAATTTTCACTCTTCTAGGTTGAAGCGTTCGTTTCCAGTAAGAGTTTGAATTTTTAGGTTTCACTCTGTTTTCTCCTATATAGATAGATGTGTTGGGAACTCTAAATGAAACACGGTTTGTGCTAGCTCTTTGAAAATTGACAAAATAAAGTAGTTCTAAGTTCTGTCTCTAAGGTTTGTTTCCTCTTGAAGCAGCCCTAAGCAGAGACTGCCTAAAGACATTTTCATTGGAAAGGTGTGCCAAGCGTCCAAAAGTACTGGATTTCTGAAATCTCGGCAAAGCTTTTTTCACCCAATCTTGATGTTATTGTGGTAATGATCAGTTCACTAAGCCCACTTGGCTGCCCAATTTTCACTATTCTAGGTTGAAGCGTTCGTTTCCAGTAAGAGTTTGAATTTTTAGGTTTCACTCTGTTTTCTCCTATATAGATAGATGTGTTGGGAACTCTAAATGAAACATGGTTTGTGCTAACTCTTTGAAAATTGACAAAATAAAGTAGTTTTAGGTTTTGTCTCTATGGTTTGTTTCCTCTTCAAGTAGCCCTAACTGGAGACTGCCTAAATACACTTTCATTGGAAACGTGTGCCAAGCGTCCAAAAGTACTGGTTTTCTGAAATCTCGCCAAACATTTTTTCACCCAATCTGGATGATTCTCTCTGGTAGTGATCAGTTCACTAAGTCAACTTGGCTTCCCAATTTTCACTCTTCTAGGTTGAAGCGTTCGTTTCCAGTAATAGTTTGAATTTTTAGGTTTCACTGTGTTTTCTCCTATATAGATAGATATGTTTGGAACTCTAAATGAAACACGGTTTGTGCTAGCTCTTTGAAAATTGACAAAATAAAGTAGATTTAGGTTCTGTCTCTATGGTTTGTTTTGTCTTGAAGCAGCCCTAACTAGAGACTGCCTAAATACACTTTCATTGGAAACGTGTGCCAAGCGTCCAAAATTACTGGTTTTCTGAAATCTCGGCAAACATTTTTTCACCCAATCTTGATGATTCTCTGTAGTAATGATCAGTTCACTAAGTCCACTTGGCCGCCCAATTTTCACTCTTCTAGGTTGAAGCGTTCGTTTCCAGTAAGAGTTTGAATTTTTAGGTTTCACTCTGTTTTCTCCTATATAGATAGATGTGTTGGGAACTCTAAATGAAACACGGTTTGTGCTAGCTCTTTGAAAATTGACAAAATAAAGTAGTTTTAGGTTCTGTCTCCATGGTTTGTTTCCTCTTGAAACAGCCCTAAGTAGAGACTGCGTAAGTACACTTTCATTGGAAAGGTGTGCCAAGCGTCCAAAAGCACTGGTTTTCTGAAATCTCGGCAAACATTTTTTCACCCAATCTTGATGATTCTCTGTGGTAATGATGAGTTCACTAAGTACACTTGGCCGCCCAATTTTCACTCTTCTAGGTTGAAGCGTTCGTTTCCAGTAAGAGTTTGAATTTTTAGGTTTCACTCTGTTTTCTCCAATATAGATAGATGTGTTGGGAACTCTAAATGAAACACGGTTTGTGCTAGCTCTTTGAAAAATGACAAAATAAAGTAGATTTAGGTTCTGTCTCTAGGGTTTGTTTCCTCTTGAAGCAGCCCTAACTAGAGACTGCCTAAATACACTTTCATTGGAAACGTGTACCAAGCGTCCAAAATTACTGGTTTTCTGAAATCTCGGCAAATATTTTTTCACCCAATCTTGATGATTCTCTGTGGTAATGATCAGTTCACTAAGTCCCCGTGGCTGCCCAATTTTCACTCTTCTAGGTTGAAGCATTCGTTTCCAGTAAGAGTTTGAATTTTTAGGTTTCACTCTGTTTTCTCCTATATAGATAGATGTGTTGGGAACTCTAAATGAAACACGGTTTGTGCTAGCTCTTTGAAAATTGACAAAATAAAGTAGTTCTAAGTTCTGTCTCTAAGGTTTGTTTCCTCTTGAAGCAGCCCTAAGCAGAGACTGCCTGAAGACATTCTCATTGGAAAGGTGTGCCAAGCATCCAAAAGTACTGGTTTTCTGAAATCTCGGCAAACATTTTTCCACCCAAACTTGATGATTCTCTGTGGTAATGATCAGTTCACTCTGTCCACTTGGCTGCCCAATTTTCATTCTTCCAGGTTGAAGCGTTCGTTTCCAGTAAGAGTTTGAATTCTTAGGTTTCACTCTGTTTTCTCCTATATAGATAGATGTGTTGGGAACTCTAAATGAAACACGGTTTGTGCTAGCTCTTTGAAAAATGACAAAATAAAGTAGATTAAGGTTCTGTCTCTATGGTTTGTTTCCTCTTGAAGCAGCCCTAACTAGAGACTGCCTAAATACACTTTCATTGGAAACGTGTGCCAAGCGTCCAAAAGTACTGGTTTTCTGAAATCTCGGCAAATATTTTTTCACCCAAACTTGATGATTCTCTGTGGTAATGATCAGTTCACTAAGTCCCCTTGGCTGCCCAATTTCACTCTTCTAGGTTGAAGCGTTCGTTTCCAGTAAGAGTTTGAATTTTTAGGTTTCACTCTGTTTTCTCCTATATAGATAGATGTGTTGGGAACTCTAAATGAAACACGGTTTGTGCTAGCTCTTTGAAAATTGACAAAATAAAGTAGATTTAGGTTCTGTCTCTATGGTTTGTTTCCTCTTGAAGCAGCCCTAACTAGAGACTGCCTAAATACGCTTTCATTGGAAACGTGTGCCAAGCGTCCAAAAGTACTGGTTTTCTGAAATCTCGGCAAACATTTTTCCACCCATTCTTGATGATTCTCTGTGGTAATGATCAGTTCACTACGTCCACTTGGCTGCCCAATTTTCACTCTTCTAGGTTGAAGCGTTCGTTTCCAGTAAGAGTTTGAATTTTTGGTTTCACTGTGTTTTCTCCTATATAGGTAGATGTGTTGGGAACTCTAAATGAAACACGGTTTGTGCTAGCTCTTTGAAAATTGACAAAATAAAGTAGTTTTAGGTTCTGTCTCCATGGTTTGTTTACTCTTGAAGCACCCCTAACTAGAGACTGCCTAAGTACACTTTCATTGGAAAGGTGTGCCAAGCGTCCAAAAGCACTGGTTTTCTGAAATCTCGGCAAACATTTTTTCACCCAATCTTGATGATTCTCTATGGTAATGATCAGTTCACTAAGCCCACTTGGCTGCCCAATATTCACTCTTCTAGGTTGAAGCGTTCGTTTCCAGTAAGAGTTTGAATTTTTAGGTTTCACTGTGTTTTCTCCTATATAGATAGATGTGTTGGGAACTCTAAATGAAACACGGTTTGTGCTAGCTCTTTGAAAATTGACAAAATAAAGTAGTTTTAGGTTCTGTCTGCATGGTTTGTTTCCTCTTGAAGCACCCCTAACTAGAGACTGCCTAAGTACACTTTCATTGGAAAGGTGTGCCAAGCGTCCAAAAACACTGGTTTTCTGAAATCTCGGCAAACATTTTTTCACCCAATCTTGATGATTCTCTATGGTAATGATCAGTTCACTAAGCCCACTTGGCTGCCCAATATTCACTCTTCTAGGTTGAAGCGTTCGTTTCCAGTAAGAGTTTGAATTTTTAGGTTTCACTCTGTTTTCTCCTATATAGATAGATGTGTTGGGAACTCTAAATGAAACACGGTTTGTGCTAGCTCTTTGAAAATTGACAAAATAAAGTAGTTCTCAGTTCTGTCTCTATGGTTTGTTTCGTCTTGAAGCTGCCCTAACTAGTGACTGCCTAAATACGCTTTCATTGGAAACCTGTGCTAAGCGTCCAAAATTACTGGTTTTCTGAAATCTCGGCAAACATTTTTTCACCCAATCTTGATGTTATTGTGGTAATGATCAGTTCACTAAGCCCACTTGGCTGCCCAATTTTCACTCTTCTAGGTTGAAGCGTTCGTTTCCAGTAAGAGTTTGAATTTTTAGGTTTCACTCTGTTTTCTCCTATATAGATAGATGTGTTGGGAACTCTAAATGAAACACGGTTTGTGCTAGCTCTTTGAAAAATGACAAAATAAAGTAGATTTAGGTTCTGTCTCTAGGGTTTGTTTCCTCTTGAAGCAGCCCTAACTAGAGACTGCCTAAATACACTTTCATTGGAAACGTGTACCAAGCGTCCAAAAGTACTGGTTTTCTGAAATCTCGGCAAATATTTTTTCACCCAATCTTGATGATTCTCTGTGGTAATGATCAGTTCACTAAGTCCCCTTGGCTGCCCAATTTTCACTCTTCTAGGTTGAAGCGTTCGTTTCCAGTAAGAGTTTGAATTTTTAGGTTTCACTCTGTTTTCTCCTATATAGATAGATGTGTTGGGAACTCTAAATGAAACACGGTTTGTGCTAGCTCTTTGAAAATTGACAAAATAAAGTAGTTCTAAGTTCTGTCTCTAAGTTTTGTTTCCTCTTGAAGCAGCCCTAAGCAGAGACTGCCTGAAGACATTCTCATTGGAAAGGTGTGCCAAGCATCCAAAAGTATTGGTTTTCTGAAATCTCGGCAAACATTTTTCCACCCAAACTTGATGATTCTCTGTGGTAATGATCAGTTCACTCCGTCCACTTGGCTGCCCAATTTTCATTCTTCCAGGTTGAAGCGTTCGTTTCCAGTAAGAGTTTGAATTCTTAGGTTTCACTCTGTTTTCTCCTATATAGATAGATGTGTTGGGAACTCTAAATGAAATACGGTTTGTGCTAGCTCTTTGAAAATTGACAAAATAAAGTAGATTAAGGTTCTGTCTCTATGGTTTGTTTCCTCTTGAAGCAGCCCTAACTAGAGACTGCCTAAATACACTTTCATTGGAAACGTGTGCCAAGCGTCCAAAAGTACTGGTTTTCTGAAATCTCGGCAAATATTTTTTCACCCAAACTTGATGATTCTCTGTGGTAATGATCAGTTCACTAAGTCCCCTTGGCTGCCCAATTTCACTCTTCTAGGTTGAAGCGTTCGTTTCCAGTAAGAGTTTGAATTTTTAGGTTTCACTCTGTTTTCTCCTATATAGATAGATGTGTTGGGAACTCTAAATGAAACACGGTTTGTGCTAGCTCTTTGAAAATTGACAAAATAAAGTAGTTCTAAGTTCTGTCTCTAAGGTTTGTTTCCTCTTGAAGCAGCCCTAAGCCGAGACTGCCTAAAGACATTTTCATTGGAAAGGTGTGCCAAGCGTCTAAAAGTACTGGTTTTCTGAAATCTCGGCAAACATTTTTCCACCCAATCTTGATGATTCTCTGTGGTAATGATCAGTTCACTACGTCCACTTGGCTGAACAATTTTCTCTCTTCTAGGTTGAAGCGTTCGTTTCCAGTAAGAGTTTGAATTTTTGGTTTCACTGTGTTTTCTCCTATATAGATAGATGTGTTGGGAACTCTAAATAAAACACGGTTTGTGCTAGCTCTTTGAAAATTGACAAAATAAAGTAGTTTTAGGTTCTGTCTCCATGGTTTGTTTCCTCTTGAAGCAGCCCTAACTAGAGACTGCCTAAGTACACTTTCATTGGAAAGGTGTGCCAAGCGTCCAAAAGCACTGGTTTTCTGAAATCTCGGCAAACATTTTTTCACCCAATCTTGATGATTCTCTATGGTAATGATCAGTTCACTAAGCCCACTTGGCTGCCCAATATTCACTCTTCTAGGTTGAAGCATTCGTTTCCAGTAAGAGTTTGAATTTTTAGGTTTCACTGTGTTTTCTCCTATATAGATAGATGTGTTGGGAACTCTAAATGAAACACGGTTTGTGCTAGCTCTTTGAAAATTGACAAAATAAAGTAGTTTTAGGTTCTGTCTGCATGGTTTGTTTCCTCTTGAAGCACCCCTAACTAGAGACTGCCTAAGTACACTTTCATTGGAAAGGTGTGCCAAGCGTCCAAAAGCACTGGTTTTCTGAAATCTCGGCAAACATTTTTTCACCCAATCTTGATGATTCTCTATGGTAATGATCAGTTCACTAAGCCCACTTGGCTGCCCAATATTCACTCTTCTAGGTTGAAGCGTTCGTTTCCAGTAAGAGTTTGAATTTTTAGGTTTCACTCTGTTTTCTCCTATATAGATAGATGTGTTGGGAACTCTAAATGAAACACGGTTTGTGCTAGCTCTTTGAAAATTGACAAAATAAAGTAGTTCTCAGTTCTGTCTCTATGGTTTGTTTCGTCTTGAAGCAGCCCTAACTAGTGACTGCCTAAATACGCTTTCATTGGAAACCTGTGCTAAGCGTCCAAAATTACTGGTTTTCTGAAATATCGGCAAACATTTTTTCACCCAATCTTGATGATTCTCTGTGGTAATGATTAGTTCACTAAGTCGACTTGGCCGCCCAATTTTCACTCTTCTAGGTTGAAGCCTTCGTTTCCAGTAAGAGTTTGAATTTTTAGGTTTCACTCTGTTTTCTCCTATATAGATAGATGTGTTGGGAACTCTAAATGAAACACGGTTTGTGCTAGCTCTTTGAAAATTGACAAAATAAAGTAGTTCTAAGTTCTGTCTCTATGGTTTGTTTCCTCTTGAAGCAGCCCTAACTAGAGACTGCCTAAATACACTTTCATTGGAAACGTGTGCCAAGCGTCCAAAAGTACTGGTTTTCTGAAATCTCGGCAAACATTTTTCCACCCATTCTTGATGATTCTCTGTGGTAATGATCAGTTCACTACGTCCACTTGGCTGCCCAATTTTCACTCTTCTAGGTTGAAGCGTTCGTTTCCAGTAAGAGTTTGAATTTTTGGTTTCACTGTGTTTTCTCCTATATAGGTAGATGTGTTGGGAACTCTAAATGAAACACGGTTTGTGCTAGCTCTTTGAAAATTGACAAAATAAAGTAGTTTTAGGTTCTGTCTCCATGGTTTGTTTCCTCTTGAAGCACCCCTAACTAGAGACTGCCTAAGTACACTTTCATTGGAAAGGTGTGCCAAGCTTCCAAAAGCACTGGTTTTCTGAAATCTCGGCAAACCTTTTTTCACCCAATCTTGATGTTATTGTGGTAATGATCAGTTCACTAAGCCCACGTGGCTGCCCAATTTTCACTATTCTAGGATGAAGCGTTCGTTTCCACTAATAGTTTGAATTTTTAGGTTTCACTCTGTTTTCTCCTATATAGATAGATGTGTTGGGAACTCTAAATGAAACACGGTTTGTGCTAGCTCTTTGAAAATTGACAAAATAAAGTAGTTCTAAGTTCTGTCTCTATGGTTTGTTTCCTCTTGAAGCAGCCCTAACTAGAAACTGCCTCAGTACACTTTCATTGGAAAGGTGTGCCAAGCGTCCAAAAGCACTGGTTTTCTGAAATCTCGGCAAACATTTTTTCACCCAATCTTGATGATTCTCTGTGGTAATGATCAGTTCACTATGTCCACTTGTCTGCCCAATTTTCACCCTTCTAGGTTGAAGCGTTCGTTTCCAGTAAGAGTTTGAATTTTTAGGTTTCACTCTGTTTTCTCCTATATAGATAGACGTGTTGGGAACACTAAATGAAACACGGTTTGTGCTAGCTCTTTGAAAATTGACAAAATAAAGTAGTTCTAAGTTCTGTCTCTAAGGTTTGTTTCCTCTTGAAGCAGCCCTAAGCAGAGACTGCCTAAAGACATTTTCATTGGAAAGGTGTGCAAAGCGTCCAAAATACTGGTTTTCTAAAATCTCGGCAAACATTTTTCCACCCAATCTTGATGATTCTCTACGGTAATGATCAGTTCACTAAGCCCACTTGGCTGCCCAATATTCACTCTTCTATGTTGAAGCGTTCGTTTCCAGTAAGAGTTTGAATTTTTAGGTTTCACTCTGTTTTCTCCTATATAGATAGATGTGTTGGGAACACTAAATGAAACACGGTTTGTGCTAGCTCTTTGAAAAATGACAAAATAAAGTAGATTTAGGTTCTGTCTCTATGGTTTGTTTCCTCTTGAAGCAGCCCTAACTAGAGACTGCCTAAATACACTTTCATTGGAAACGTGTGCCAAGCGTCCAAAAGTACTTGTTTTCTGAAATCTCGGCAAATATTTTTTCACCCAATCTTGATGATTCTCTGTGGTAATGATCAGTTCACTAAGTCCCCTTGGCTGCTCAATTTTCACTCTTCTAGGTTGAAGCGTTCGTTTCCAGTAAGACTTTGAATTTTTAGGTTTCACTCTGTTTTCTCCTATATAGATAGATGTGTTGGGAACTCTAAATGAAACACGGTTTGTGCTAGCTCTTTGAAAATTGACAAAATAAAGTAGTTCTAAGTTCTGTCTCTAAGGTTTGTTTCCTCTTGAAGCAGCCCTAAGCAGAGACTGCCTAAAGACATTTTCATTGGAAAGGTGTGACAAACGTCTAAAAGTACTGGTTTTCTGAAATTATGGCAAACATTTTTCCACCCAATCTTGATGATTCTCTGTAGTAACTATCAGTTCACTACGTCCACTTGGCTGAACAATTTTCACTCTTCTAGGTTGAAGCATTCGTTTCCAGTAAGAGTTTGAATTTTTGGTTTCACTGTGTTTTCTCCTATATAGATAGATGTGTTGGGAACTCTAAATGAAACACGGTTTCTGCTAGCTCTTTGAAAATTGACAAAATAAAGTAGTTTTAGGTTCTGTCTCCATGGTTTGTTTCCTCTTGAAGCAGCCCTAACTAGAGACTGCCTAAGTACACTTTCATTGGAAAGGTGTGCCAAGCTTCCAAAAGCACTGGTTTTCTGAAATCTCGGCAAACCTTTTTTCACCCAATCTTGATGTTATTGTGGTAATGATCAGTTCACTAAGCCCACGTGGCTGCCCAATTTTCACTATTCTAGGATGAAGCGTTCGTTTCCACTAATAGTTTGAATTTTTAGGTTTCACTCTGTTTTCTCCTATATAGATAGATGTGTTGGGAACTCTAAATGAAACACGGTTTGTGCTAGCTCTTTGAAAATTGACAAAATAAAGTAGTTCTAAGTTCTGTCTCTATGGTTTGTTTCCTCTTGAAGCAGCCCTAACTAGAAACTGCCTCAGTACACTTTCATTGGAAAGGTGTGCCAAGCGTCCAAAAGCACTGGTTTTCTGAAATCTCGGCAAACATTTTTTCACCCAATCTTGATGATTCTCTGTGGTAATGATCAGTTCACTATGTCCACTTGTCTGCCCAATTTTCACCCTTCTAGGTTGAAGCGTTCGTTTCCAGTAAGAGTTTGAATTTTTAGGTTTCACTCTGTTTTCTCCTATATAGATAGACGTGTTGGGAACACTAAATGAAACACGGTTTGTGCTAGCTCTTTGAAAATTGACAAAATAAAGTAGTTCTAAGTTCTGTCTCTAAGGTTTGTTTCCTCTTGAAGCAGCCCTAAGCAGAGACTGCCTAAAGACATTTTCATTGGAAAGGTGTGCCAAGCGTCCAAAATACTGGTTTTCTAAAATCTCGGCAAACATTTTTCCACCCAATCTTGATGATTCTCTACGGTAATGATCAGTTCACTAAGCCCACTTGGCTGCCCAATATTCACTCTTCTATGTTGAAGCGTTCGTTTCCAGTAAGAGTTTGAATTTTTAGGTTTCACTCTGTTTTCTCCTATATAGATAGATGTGTTGGGAACACTAAATGAAACACGGTTTGTGCTAGCTCTTTGAAAAATGACAAAATAAAGTAGATTTAGGTTCTGTCTCTATGGTTTGTTTCCTCTTGAAGCAGCCCTAACTAGAGACTGCCTAAATACACTTTCATTGGAAACGTGTGCCAAGCGTCCAAAAGTACTGGTTTTCTGAAATCTCGGCAAATATTTTTTCACCCAATCTTGATGATTCTCTGTGGTAATGATCAGTTCACTAAGTCCCCTTGGCTGCTCAATTTTCACTCTTCTAGGTTGAAGCGTTCGTTTCCAGTAAGAGTTTGAATTTTTAGGTTTCACTCTGTTTTCTCCTATATAGATAGATGTGTTGGGAACTCTAAATGAAACACGGTTTGTGCTAGCTCTTTGAAAATTGACAAAATAAAGTAGTTCTAAGTTCTGTCTCTAAGGTTTGTTTCCTCTTGAAGCAGCCCTAAGCAGAGACTGCCTAAAGACATTTTCATTGGAAAGGTGTGACAAACGTCTAAAAGTACTGGTTTTCTGAAATTATGGCAAACATTTTTCCACCCAATCTTGATGATTCTCTGTAGTAACTATCAGTTCACTACGTCCACTTGGCTGAACAATTTTCACTCTTCTAGGTTGAAGCGTTCGTTTCCAGTAAGAGTTTGAATTTTTGGTTTCACTGTGTTTTCTCCTATATAGATAGATGTGTTGGGAACTCTAAATGAAACACGGTTTCTGCTAGCTCTTTGAAAATTGACAAAATAAAGTAGTTTTAGGTTCTGTCTCCATGGTTTGTTTCCTCTTGAAGCAGCCCTAACTAGAGACTGCCTAAGTACACTTTCATTGGAAAGGTGTGCCAAGCGTCCAAAAGCACTGGTTTTCTGAAATCTCGGCAAACATTTTTTCACCCAATCTTGATGATTCTCTATGGTAATGATCAGTTCACTAAGCCCACTTGTCTGCCCAATATTCACTCTTCTAGGTTGAAGCGTTCGTTTCCACTAAGAGTTTGAATTTTTAGGTTTCACTCTGTTTTCTCCTATATAGATAGATGTGTTGGGAACTCTAAATGAAACATGGTTTGTGCTAACTCTTTGAAAATTGACAAAATAAAGTAGTTTTAGGTTTTGTCTCTATGGTTTGTTTCCTCTTCAAGTAGCCCTAACTGGAGACTGCCTAAATACACTTTCATTGGAAACGTGTGCCAAGCGTCCAAAAGTACTGGTTTTCTGAAATCTCGCCAAACATTTTTTCACCCAATCTGGATGATTCTCTCTGGTAGTGATCAGTTCACTAAGTCAACTTGGCTTCCCAATTTTCACTCTTCTAGGTTGAAGCGTTCGTTTCCAGTAATAGTTTGAATTTTTAGGTTTCACTGTGTTTTCTCCTATATAGATAGATATGTTTGGAACTCTAAATGAAACACGGTTTGTGCTAGCTCTTTGAAAATTGACAAAATAAAGTAGATTTAGGTTCTGTCTCTATGGTTTGTTTTGTCTTGAAGCAGCCCTAACTAGAGACTGCCTAAATACACTTTCATTGGAAACGTGTGCCAAGCGTCCAAAATTACTGGTTTTCTGAAATCTCGGCAAACATTTTTTCACCCAATCTTGATGATTCTCTGTAGTAATGATCAGTTCACTAAGTCCACATGGCCGCCCAATTTTCACTCTTCTAGGTTGAAGCGTTCGTTTCCAGTAAGAGTTTGAATTTTTAGGTTTCACTCTGTTTTCTCCTATATAGATAGATGTGTTGGGAACTCTAAATGAAACACGGTTTGTGCTAGCTCTTTGAAAATTGACAAAATAAAGTAGTTCTAAGTTCTGTCTCTAATGTTTGTTTCCTCTTGAAGCAGCCCTAAGCAGAGACTGCCTAAAGACATTTTCATTGGAAAGGTGTGCCAAGCGTCCAAAAGTACTGGTTTTCTGAAATCTCGGCAAACCTTTTTTCACCCAATCTTGATGAGACATTGTGGTAATGATCAGTTCACTAAGCCCACTTGGCTGCCCAATTTTCACTATTCTAGGTTGAAGCGTTCGTTTCCACTAATAGTTTGAATTTTTAGGTTTCACTCTGTTTTCTCCTATATAGATAGATATGTTGGAAATTCTAAATGAAACACGGTTTGTGCTAGCTCTTTGAAAATTGACAAAATAAAGTAGTTTTAGGTTCTGTCTCCATGGTTTGTTTCCTCTTGAAGCAGCCCTAACTAGAGACTGCCTAAGTACACTTTCATTGGAAAGGTGTGCCAAGCGTCCAAAAGCACTGGTTTTCTGAAATCTCGGCAAACATTTTTTCACCCAATCTTGATGATTCTCTATGGTAATGATCAGTTCACTAAGCCCACTTGGCTGTCCAATATTCACTCTTCTAGGTTGAAGCGTTCGTTTCCACTAAGAGTTTGAATTTTTAGGTTTCACTCTGTTTTCTCCTATATAGATAGATGTGTTGGGAACTCTAAATGAAACACGGTTTGTGCTAACTCTTTGAAAATTGACAAAATAAAGTAGTTTTAGGTTCTGTCTCTATGGTTTGTTTCCTCTTCAAGCAGCCCTAACTGGAGACTGCCTATATACACTTTCATTGGAAACGTGTGCCAAGCGTCCAAAAGTACTGGTTTTCTGAAATCTCAGCAAACATTTTTTCACCCAATCTGGATGATTCTCTGTGGTAGTGATCAGTTCACTAAGTCAACTTGGCTTCCCAATTTTCACTCTTCTAGGTTGAAGCGTTCGTTTCCAGTAATAGTTTGAATTTTTAGGTTTCACTGTGTTTTCTCCTATATAGATAGATATGTTTGGAACTCTAAATGAAACACGGTTTGTGCTAGCTCTTTGAAAATTGACAAAATAAAGTAGATTTAGGTTCTGTCTCTATGGTTTGTTTTGTCTTGAAGCAGCCCTAACTAGAGACTGCCTAAATACACTTTCATTGGAAACGTGTGCCAAGCGTCCAAAATTACTGGTTTTCTGAAATCTCGGCAAACATTTTTTCACCCAATCTTGATGATTCTCTGTAGTAATGATCAGTTCACTAAGTCCACTTGGCCGCCCAATTTTCACTCTTCTAGGTTGAAGCGTTCGTTTCCAGTAAGAGTTTGAATTTTTAGGTTTCACTCTGTTTTCTCCTATATAGATAGATGTGTTGGGAACTCTAAATGAAACACGGTTTGTGCTAGCTCTTTGAAAATTGACAAAATAAAGTAGTTCTAAGTTCTGTCTCTAATGTTTGTTTCCTCTTGAAGCAGCCCTAAGCAGAGACTGCCTAAAGACATTTTCATTGGAAAGGTGTGCCAAGCGTCCAAAAGTACTGGTTTTCTGAAATCTCGGCAAACCTTTTTTCACCCAATCTTGATGAGACATTGTGGTAATGATCAGTTCACTAAGCCCACTTGGCTGCCCAATTTTCACTATTCTAGGTTGAAGCGTTCGTTTCCACTAATAGTTTGAATTTTTAGGTTTCACTCTGTTTTCTCCTATATAGATAGATATGTTGGAAATTCTAAATGAAACACGGTTTGTGCTAGCTCTTTGAAAATTGACAAAATAAAGTAGTTTTAGGTTCTGTCTCCATGGTTTGTTTCCTCTTGAAGCAGCCCTAACTAGAGACTGCCTAAGTACACTTTCATTGGAAAGGTGTGCCAAGCGTCCAAAAGCACTGGTTTTCTGAAATCTCGGCAAACATTTTTTCACCCAATCTTGATGATTCTCTATGGTAATGATCAGTTCACTAAGCCCACTTGGCTGTCCAATATTCACTCTTCTAGGTTGAAGCGTTCGTTTCCACTAAGAGTTTGAATTTTTAGGTTTCACTCTGTTTTCTCCTATATAGATAGATGTGTTGGGAACTCTAAATGAAACACGGTTTGTGCTAACTCTTTGAAAATTGACAAAATAAAGTAGTTTTAGGTTCTGTCTCTATGGTTTGTTTCCTCTTCAAGCAGCCCTAACTGGAGACTGCCTAAATACACTTTCATTGGAAACGTGTGCCAAGCGTCCAAAAGTACTGGTTTTCTGAAATCTCAGCAAACATTTTTTCACCCAATCTGGATGATTCTCTGTGGTAGTGATCAGTTCACTAAGTCAACTTGGCTTCCCAATTTTCACTCTTCTAGGTTGAAGCGTTCGTTTCCAGTAATAGTTTGAATTTTTAGGTTTCACTGTGTTTTCTCCTATATAGATAGATATGTTTGGAACTCTAAATGAAACACGGTTTGTGCTAGCTCTTTGAAAATTGACAAAATAAAGTAGATTTAGGTTCTGTCTCTATGGTTTGTTTTGTCTTGAAGCAGCCCTAACTAGAGACTGCCTAAATACACTTTCATTGGAAACGTGTGCCAAGCGTCCAAAATTACTGGTTTTCTGAAATCTCGGCAAACATTTTTTCACCCAATCTTGATGATTCTCTGTAGTAATGATCAGTTCACTAAGTCCACTTGGCGGCCCAATTTTCACTCTTCTAGGTTGAAGCGTTCGTTTCAGTAAGAGTTTGAATTTTTAGGTTTCACTCTGTTTTCTCCTATATAGATAGATGTGTTGGGAACTCTAAATGAAACACGGTTTGTGCTAGCTCTTTGAAAATTGACAAAATAAAGTAGTTCTAAGTTCTGTCTCTAAGGTTTGTTTCCTCTTGAAGCAGCCCTAAGCAGAGACTGCCTAAAGACATTTTCATTGGAAAGGTGTGCCAAGCGTCCAAAAGTACTGGTTTTCTGAAATCTCGGCAAACCTTTTTTCACCCAATCTTGATGAGACATTGTGGTAATGATCAGTTCACTAAGCCCACCTGGCTGCCCAATTTTCACTATTCTAGGTTGAAGCGTTCGTTTCCACTAATAGTTTGAATTTTTAGGTTTCACTCTGTTTTCTCCTATATAGATAGATATGTTGGAAATTCTAAATGAAACACGGTTTGTGCTAGCTCTTTGAAAATTGACAAAATAAAGTAGTTCTACGTTCTGTCTCTATGGTTTGTTTCGTCTTGAAGCAGCCCTAACTAGAGACTGCATAATACACTTTCATTGGAAAGGTGTGCCAAGCTTCCAAAAGTTCTGGTTTTCTGAAATCTCGGCAAACATTTTTCCACCCAATCTTGATGATTCTCTGTGGTAATGATCAGTTCACTAAGTCCACTTGGCTGCCCAATTTTCACTCTTCTAGGTTGAAGCGTTCGTTTCCAGTAAGAGTTTGAATTTTTAGGTTTCACTGTGTTTTCTCCTATATAGATAGATGTGTTTGGAACTCTAAATGAAACACGGTTTGTGCTAGCTCTTTGAAAATTGACAAAATAAAGTAGATTTAGGTTCTGTCTCTATGGTTTGTTTTCTCTTGAAGCAGCCCTAACTAGAGACTGCCTAAATACGCTTTCATTGGAAACCTGTGCCAAGCGTCCAAAATTACTGGTTTTCTGAAATCTCGGCAAACATTTTTTCACCCAATCTTGATGATTCTCTGTGGTAATGATCAGTTCACTAAGTCCACTTGGCCGCCCAATTTTCACTCTTCTAGGTTGAAGCGTTCGTTTCCAGTATGAGTTTGAATTTTTAGGTTTCACTCTGTTTTCTCCTATATAGATAGATGTGTTGGGAACTCTAAATGAAACACGGTTTGTGCTAGCTCTTTGAAAATTGACAAAATAAAGTAGATTTAGGTTCTGTCTCTATGGTTTGTTTCCTCTTGAAGCACCCCTAACTAGAGACTGCCTAAATACACTTTCATTGGAAACGTGTGCCAAGCGTCCAAAAGTACTGGTTTTCTGAAATCTCGGCAAACATTTTTTCACCCAATCTTGATGATTCTCTGTGGTAATGATCAGTTCACTAAGTCCCCTTGGCTGCCCAATTTTCACTCTTCTAGGTTGAAGCGTTCGTTTCCAGTAAGAGTTTGAATTTTTAGGTTTCACTCTGTTTTCTCCTATATAGATAGATGTGTTGGGAACTCTAAATGAAACACGGTTTGTGCTAGCTCTTTGAAAATTGACAAAATAAAGTAGTTCTAAGTTCTGTCTCTAAGGTTTGTTTCCTCTTGAAGCAGCCCTAAGCAGAGACTGCCTAAAGACATTTTCATTGGAAAGGTGTGCCAAGCGTCCAAAAGTACTGGATTTCTGAAATCTCGGCAAAGCTTTTTTCACCCAATCTTGATGTTATTGTGGTAATGATCAGTTCACTAAGCCCACTTGGCTGCCCAATTTTCACTATTCTAGGTTGAAGCGTTCGTTTCCAGTAAGAGTTTGAATTTTTAGGTTTCACTCTGTTTTCTCCTATATAGATAGATGTGTTGGGAACTCTAAATGAAACATGGTTTGTGCTAACTCTTTGAAAATTGACAAAATAAAGTAGTTTTAGGTTTTGTCTCTATGGTTTGTTTCCTCTTCAAGTAGCCCTAACTGGAGACTGCCTAAATACACTTTCATTGGAAACGTGTGCCAAGCGTCCAAAAGTACTGGTTTTCTGAAATCTCGCCAAACATTTTTTCACCCAATCTGGATGATTCTCTCTGGTAGTGATCAGTTCACTAAGTCAACTTGGCTTCCCAATTTTCACTCTTCTAGGTTGAAGCGTTCGTTTCCAGTAATAGTTTGAATTTTTAGGTTTCACTGTGTTTTCTCCTATATTGATAGATATGTTTGGAACTCTAAATGAAACACGGTTTGTGCTAGCTCTTTGAAAATTGACAAAATAAAGTAGATTTAGGTTCTGTCTCTATGGTTTGTTTTGTCTTGAAGCAGCCCTAACTAGAGACTGCCTAAATACACTTTCATTGGAAACGTGTGCCAAGCGTCCAAAATTACTGGTTTTCTGAAATCTCGGCAAACATTTTTTCACCCAATCTTGATGATTCTCTGTAGTAATGATCAGTTCACTAAGTCCACTTGGCCGCCCAATTTTCACTCTTCTAGGTTGAAGCGTTCGTTTCCAGTAAGAGTTTGAATTTTTAGGTTTCACTCTGTTTTCTCCTATATAGATAGATGTGTTGGGAACTCTAAATGAAACACGGTTTGTGCTAGCTCTTTGAAAATTGACAAAATAAAGTAGTTTTAGGTTCTGTCTCCATGGTTTGTTTCCTCTTGAAACAGCCCTAAGTAGAGACTGCGTAAGTACACTTTCATTGGAAAGGTGTGACAAGCGTCCAAAAGCACTGGTTTTCTGAAATCTCGGCAAACATTTTTTCACCCAATCTTGATGATTCTCTATGGTAATGATCACTTCACTAAGCCCACTTGGCTGCCCAATATTCACTCTTCTAGGTTGAAGCGTTCGTTTCCAGTAAGAGTTTGAATTTTTAGGTTTCACTCTGTTTTCTCCTATATAGATAGATGTGTTGGGAACTCTAAATGAAACACGGTTTGTGCTAGCTCTTTGAAAATTGACAAAATAAAGTAGATTTAGGTTCTGTCTCTATGGTTTGTTTCCTCTTGAAGCAGCCCTAACTAGAGACTGCCTAAATACACTTTCATTGGAAACGTGTGCCAAGTGTCCAAAATTACTGGTTTTCTGAAATCTCGGCAAACATTTTTTCACCCAATCTTGATGATTCTCTGTGGTAATGATCAGTTCACTAAGTCCACTTGGCCGCCCAATTTTCACTCTTCTAGGTTGAAGCGTTCGTTTCCAGTAAGAGTTTGAATTTTTAGGTTTCACTCTGTTTTCTCCTATATAGATAGATGTGTTGGGAACTCTAAATGAAACACGGTTTGTGCTAGTTCTTTGAAAATTGACAAAATAAAGTACATTTAGGTTCTGTCTCTATGGTTTGTTTCCTCTTGAAGCAGCCCTAACTAGAGACTGCCTAAATACACTTTCATTGGAAACGTGTGCCAAGCGTCCAAAAGTACTGGTTTTCTGAAATCTCGGCAAATATTTTTTCACCCAATCTTGATGATTCTCTGTGGTAATGATCAGTTCACTAAGTCCCCTTGGCTTCCCAATTTTCACTCTTCTAGGTTGAAGCGTTCGTTTCCAGTAAGAGTTTGAATTTTTAGGTTTCACTCTGTTTTCTCCTATATAGATAGATGTGTTGGGAACTCTAAATGAAACACGGTTTGTGCTAGCTCTTTGAAAATTGACAAAATAAAGTAGTTCTAAGTTCTCTCTCTAAGGTTTGTTTTCTCTTGAAGCAGCCCTAACCAAAGACTGCTTAAAGACATTTTCATTGGAAAGGTGTGCCAAGCGTCCAAAAGTACTGGATTTCTGAAATCTCGGCAAACATTTTTCCACCCAATCTTGATGATTCTCTGTGGTAATGATCAGTTCACTACGTCCACTTGGCTGCCCAATTTTCACTCTTCTAGGTTGAAGCGTTCGTTAACAGTAAGAGTTTGAATTTTTGGTTTCACTGTGTTTTCTCCTATATAGATAGATGTGTTGGGAACTCTAAATGAAACACGGTTTGTGCTAGCTCTTTGAAAATTGACAAAATAAAGTAGTTTTAGGTTCTGTCTCTATGGTTTGTTTTGTCTTGAAGCAGCCCTAACTAGAGACTGCCTAAATACACTTTCATTGGAAACGTGTGCAAAGCGTCCAAAATTACTGGTTTTCTGAAATCTCGGCAAACATGTTTTCACCCAATCTTGATGATTCTCTGTAGTAATGATCAGTTCACTAAGTCCACTTGGCCGCCCAATTTTCACTCTTCTAGGTTGAAGCGTTCGTTTCCAGTAAGAGTTTGAATTTTTAGGTTTCAC
>NW_027516834.1:0-52515 GCF_048772815.1 Callospermophilus lateralis
AATCTTGATGATACTTGGTGGTAATGACCAGTACACAAATCCCAGCTTGGCTCACCAAATTTTGTTCTTCTAGTTTGAAGCATTCGTTTACAGTAGCAGTTTTTATTTTTAGGTTTCACTCTGTTCTCTCCTATATAGATAGATGAATTTGGAACTCTTAATCCAACATGGTCTGTAGTAGCTCTTTGAAACTTGACAAAATAAAGGAGTTCTCAGTTTTGTCTCTATGATTTGTTTCCACTTCAAGTAGCCTTAAGCAGAAACTGTGGAAAAGCACTTTCATTGAGAGGGGTTCCAAGCTTCCAAGAAATTACAATGTTTCCAAAATAGCAGCAAATATTATTTCACCCAATCTTGATGATACTTGGTGGTAATAATCAGTACAAATCCCACTTGGCTCACTAAATTTTGTTCTTCTAGGTTGAAGCGTTCATCTACAGTAGCAGTTTTTATATTTAGGTTTCACTCTGTTCTCTCCTATATAGATAGATGAATTTGGAACCCTAAATCCAACATGGTTTGTCGTAGCTCTTTGAAAGTTGTCAAAAGAAAGGAGTTCTCAGTTTTGTCTCTATGGTTTGTTTCGCCTTCAAGAAGCCTTAGGCACAGATTGTGGAAAAGCACTTTTATTGAGAGGGGTTGCCAAGCTTCCAAGAAATTACCAGTTTCCAAAATACCAGCAAATATTTTTACACCGAATCTTGATGATACTTGGTGGTAATGATCGGTACACAAATCCCACTTGACTCACCAAATTTTGTTCTTCTAGGTTGATGCGTTCGTTTCATTAGCAGTTTTTATTTTTAGGTTTCACTCTGTTCTCTCCTATATAGATACATGAATTTGGAACTCTAAATCCAACATGGTTTCTAGTAGCTCTTTGAAACTTAAGAAAATAAAGGAGTTCTCAGTTTTGTCTCTATGGTTTGTTTCCTCTTCAAATAACCCTGGCACAGACTGTGGAAAAGCACTTTCATTGAGAGGGGTTGCCAAGCTTCTAAGAAATAACGAGTTTCCGAAATACCAGCAAATATTTTTTCTCGCAATCTTGATGAGACTTGGTGGTAAGTATCTGTACACAAATCCCACTTGGCTCACCAAATTTTGTTCTTCTAGGTTGAATCGTTCGTCTACTGTAGCAATTTTTATATTTAGGTTTCACTCTGTTCTCTCCTATATAGATAGATGCATTTGGAACTCTAAATCCAACATGGTTTGTAGTAGCTCTTTAAACTTGACAAAATAAAGGAGTTCTCAGTTTTGTCTCTATGATTTGTAGCCGCTTCAAGCAGCCCTAAGCAGAGACTGTTCAAAAGCATTTTCATTGAGAGGGCTTGCCAAGCTTCCAAGAAATTACGATTTTCCGAAATACCAGCAAATATTTTTTCGCGCAATCTTGATGAAACTTGGTGGTAATGATCAGTACACAAATACCACTTGGCTCACCAAATTTTGTTCTTCTAGGTTGATGCGTTCGTTTTCATTAGCAGTTTTTATTTTTAGGTTTCACTCTGTTCTCTCCTATAGAGATAGATGAATTTGGAACTCTAAATCCAACATGGTTTCTAGTAGTTCTTTGAAACTAGACAAAGTAAAGGAGTTCCCAGTTTTGTCTCTATGATTTGTTTCCGCTGATGTAGCCCTAAGCAGAGACTGTGGAAAAGCACTTTCATTGAAAGGGGTTGCCAAGCTTCTAAGAAATAACGATTTTCCGAAATACCAGCAAATATTTTTTCACCCAATCTTGATGATACGTGGTGGTAAGGACAAGTACACAAATCCCACTTGGCTCACCAAATTTTGTTCTTCTAGGTTGAAGCGTTCGTCTACTGTAGCAATTTTTATTTTTAGGTTTCACTCTGTTCTCTCCTATATAGATAGATGCATTTGGAACTCTAAATCCAACATGGTTTCTGGTAGCTCTTTGAAACTTGACGAATTAAAGGAGTTCTCAGTTTTGTCTCTATGATTTGTATCCGCTTCAAGCAGCCCTAACAGAGACGGTGGAAAAGCACTTTGATTGAGAGGGTTTACCAAGCTTCTAAGAAATAACGAGTTTCCAAAATACCAGCAAATATTTTTTTTCCGCAATATTGATGATACTTGGTGCTAATGATCAGTACACAAATCCCACTTGGCTCACCAAATTTTGTTCTTCTAGGTTGAAGTGTTCGTCTACTGTAGCAGTTTTTATATTTAGGTTTCCCTCTGTTCTCTCCTATAGAGATAGATGAATTTGGAACTCTAAATCCAACATGGTTTGCAGTAGTTCTTTGAAAATTGACAAAATAATGTTGTTCTCAGTTTTGTCTCTATGTTTTGTATCCTCTTCAAGTAGTCCTAGGCACAGACTGTGGAAAAGCACTTTCATTGAGAGGGGTTGCCAAGCTTCCAAGAAATTACGAGTTTCCGAAATACCAGCAAATATTTTTTCACCCAATCTTGATGATACTTGGTGATAATGATAGGTTCACAAATCCCACTTGGCTCACCAAATTTTGTTCTTCTAGGTTGAAACGTTAGTCTACAGTAGCAGTTTTTATATTTAGGTTTCACTCTGTTCTCTGCATTATAGATAGATGAATTTGCAACTCTAAATCCAACATAGTTTGTAGTAGCTCATTGAACTTGAGAAAATAAAGGAGTTCTCAGTTTTGTCTCTATGGTTTGTATCCTCTTCAAGTAGCCCTAGGCACTGACTGTGGTAAAGCACTTTATTGAGAGGGGTTGCCAAGCTTCTAAGAAATAACGAGTTTCCGAATTACCAGCAAATATTTTTTCACCCAATCTTGATGATACTTGGTGGTGATGATAAGTACACAAATCCCACTTGGCTCAGCATATTTTGTTCTTCTAGGTTGAAGCGTTCGTCTACTGTATCAATTTTTATATTTAGGTTTCACTCTGTTCTCTCCTATATAGATAGATGCATTTGGAACTCTAAATCCAACATGGTTTGTAGTAGCTCTTTGAAACTTGACAAAAGAAAGGAGTTCTCAGTTTTGTCTATATGGTTTGTTTCCTCTTCAAGTAGCCCTAGTCACTGACAGTGGGAAAGCACTTTCATTGAGAGGGGTTGCCAAGCTTCTAAGAAATAACGAGTTTCCGAAATACCAGCAAATATTTTTTCTCACAATCTTCATGACACTTGTTGGTAATGATCAGTACACAAATCCCACTTGGCTAACCAAATTTTGTTCTTCTAGGTTGAAGCGTTCGTCTACAGTAGCTGTTTTTATATTTAGGTTTCACTCTGTCTCTCCTATATACATAGATGAATTTGGAATTCTAAATCCAATATGGTTTGTAGTAGCCCTTTGAAACTTGACAAAGTAAAGGAGTTCTCAGTTTTGTCTCTATGATTTTTTTCCGCTTCATGTGGCCCTAAGCAGAGACTGTGGAAAAGCACCTTCATTGAAAGGGGTTGCCAAGCTTCCAAGAAATTACGAGTTTCCGAAATACCAGCAAATATTTTTTCACCCAATCTTGATGATACTTGGTGGTGATGATCAGTACACAAATCCCACTTGGCTCACAAAATTTTGTTCTTCTAGTTTGAAGCGTTCTTCTACAGTAGCAGTTTTTATGTTTAGGTTTCACTCTGTTCTCTCGTATATAGATAGATGAATTGGAACTCTAAATCCAACATGGTTTATAGTGGCTCTTTGAAACTTGAAAAAATAAAGGAGTTCTCAGTTTTGTCTCTATGGTTTGTTTCCTCTTCAAATAACCCTGGCACAGACTGTGGAAAAGCACTTTCATTGAGAGGGGTTGTCAAGCTTCTAAGAAATAACGAGTTTCCAAAATACCAGCAAATATTTTTTCACCCAATCTTGATGATACTTGGTGGTAAGGACAAGTACAAAAATCCCACTTGGCTCACCAAATTCTGTTCTTCTAGGTTGAAGCATTCGTCTACAGTAGCAGTTTTTATTCTTAGGTTTTACTCTGTTCTCTCATATATAGATAGATGAATTTGGAACTCTAAATCCAACGTGGTTTGTAGTAGCTCTTTGAAACTTGACAAAATAAAGTAGTTCTCACTTTTGTCTCTATGATTTGTTTCCGCTTCAAGTAGCCCTAAGCAGAGACTGTGGAAAAGCAATTTCATTGAGAGGGGTTGCCAAGCTTCTAAGAAATAACGAGTTTCCGAATTACCAGCAAATATTTTTATACCCAATCTTGATGATACTTGGTGGTGAAGATAGGTACACAAATCCCACTAGGCTCACCAAATTTTGTTCTTCTAGATTGAAGCGTTCGTCTACAGTAGCAATTTTTATATATAGGTTTCAATCTGTTCTCTCGTATATAGATAGAGGATTTTGGAACTCTAAATCCAACATGGTTTGTAGTGGCTCTTTGAAACCTGACAAATAATGGAGTTCTCAGTTTTGTCTCTATGGTTTGTTTCCTCTTCAAGTAGCCCTGGCACAGACTGTGGATAAGCACTTTCATTGAGAGGGGTTTCCAAGCTTCTAAGAAATAACGAGTTTCCGAAATACCAGCAAATATTTTTCACCCAATCTTGATGATACTTGGTGGTAAGGACAAGTACACAAATCCCACTTGGCTCACCAAATTCTGTTCTTCTATGTTGAAGCATTCGTCTACAGTTGCAGTTTTTATTTTTAGGTTTTACTCTGTTCTCTCTTATATAGATAGATGAATATGGAACTCTAAATCCAACATGGTTTGTAGTAGCTCTTTGAAACTTGACAAAATAAAGGAGGTCTCAGTTTTGTCTCTATTATTTGTTTCCTCTTCAATTATCCCAAGGCACCGACGGTGGAAAAGCACATTCATTGAGATGGGTTGCCAAGCAATAAGAAATAACGATTTTCCGAATTAGCAGCAAATATTTTTTCACCCAATGTTGGTGATGCTTGGTGGTAATGATCAGTACACAAAACCCACTTGGCTCACCAAATTTTGTTCTTCTAGATTGAAGTGTTCGTCTACAGTAGCAGTTTTTATATTTAGGTTTCACTCAGTTCTCGACTATATAGATAGATGAATTTGGAACTCTAAATCCAACATGGATTGTAGTAGCTCTTTGACACTTGACAAATAAAGGAGTTCTAAGTTTTGTTTCTATGGTTTGTTTCCTCTTCAAGTAGTCCTAGGCACAGACTCTGGAAAAGCACTTTCATTGAGTGTTTTTACAAAGCTTCTAAGAAATAACGAGTTTCCGAAACACCAGCAAATATTTTTTCACCCAATCTTGATGATACTAGTTGGTAATGATCAGTACACAAATCCCACTTGGCTCACCAAATTTTGATCTTCTAGTTTGAAGCATTCGTTTACAGTAGCAGTTTTTATTTTTAGGTTTCACTCTGTTCTCTCCTATATAGATAGATAAATTTGGATCTCTAAATCCTACATGGTTTGTAGTAGCTCTTTGAAACTTGACAAAATCAAGGAGGTCTCAGTTTTGTCTCTATGGATTGTTTCATCTTTAAGTAGCCCTAGGCACTGACTGTGGAAAAACACTTTCATTGAGAGGGGTTGCCAAACTTCCAAGAAATTACGAGTTTCTGAAATAACAGCAAATATTTTTTCACCCAATCTTGATGATCCTTGGTGGTAATGATCGGTTCACAAATCCAACTTGGCTCACCAAATTTTGTTCTTCTATGTTAAAGCGTTCGTCTACAGTAACAGTTTTTATATTTAGGTTTCACTCTGTTCCCTCCTATAGAGATAGATGAATTTGGAACTCTAAATCCAACATGGTTTGTAGTAGCTCATTGAAACTTGACAAAATAAAGGAGTTCTCAGTTTTGTCTCTATGGTTTGTTTCCTCTTCAAGTAGCCCTAGGCACAGAGGGTGGAAAAGCACTTTCATTGAGAGGGGTTGCCAAGCTTCCAAGAAATTACCAGTTTCTGAAATACCAGCAAATGTTTTTTCTCCCAATCTTGATGATACTTGGTGGTAAGGACAAGTACACAAATCCCACTTGACTCACCAAATTTTGTTCTTCTAGGTTGATGCGTTCGTTTGCAGTAGCAGTTTTTATTTTTAGGTTTCACTCTGTTCTCTCCTATAGAGATAGATGAATTTGGAACTCTAAATCCAACATGGTTTCTAGTAGTACTTTGAAACCAGACAAAGTAAAGGAGTTCCCAGTTTTGTCTCTATGATTTGTTTCCGCTTCATGTAGCCCTAAGCAGAGACTGTGGAAAAGCACTTTCATTGAAAGGGGTTGCCAAGCTTCTAAGAAATAACGATTTTCCGAAATACCAGCAAATATTTTTTCACCTAATCTTGATGTTACGTGGTGGTAAGGACAAGTACACAAATCCCACTTGGCTCACCAAATTTTGTTCTTCTAGGTTGAAGCGTTCGTCTACTGTAGCAATTTTTATTTTTAGGTTTCACTCTGTTCTCTCCTATATAGATAGATGCATTTGGAACTCTAAATCCAACATGGTTTCTGGTAGCTCTTTGAAACTTGACGAAATAAAGGAGTTCTCAGTTTTGTCTCTATGATTTGTATCCGCTTCAAGCAGCCCTAAGCAGAGACTGTGGAAAAGCACTTTGATTGAGAGGGTTTACCAAGCTTCTAAGAAATAACGAGTTTCCAAAATACCAGCAAATATTTTTTTCCCCAATATTGATGATACTTGGTGCTAATGATCAGTACACAAATCCCACTTGGCTCACCAAATTCTGTTCTTCTATGTTGAAGCATTCGTCTACTGTAGCAGTTTTTATATTTAGGTTTCCCTCTGTTCTCTCCTATAGAGATAGATGAATTTGGAACTCTAAATCCAACATGGTTTGCAGTAGTTCTTTGAAAATTGACAAAATAATGTTGTTCTCAGTTTTGTCTCTATGTTTTGTATCCTCTTCAAGTAGTCCTAGGCACAGACTGTGGAAAAGCACTTTCATTGAGAGGGGTTGCCAAGCTTCCAAGAAATTACGAGTTTCCGAAATACCAGCAAATATTTTTTCACCCAATCTTGATGATACATGGTGGTAATGATAGGTTCACAAATCCCACTTGGCTCACCAAATTTTGTTCTTCTAGGTTGAAACGTTAGTCTACAGTAGCAGTTTTTATATTTAGGTTTCACTCTGTTCTCTGCATTATAGATAGATGAATTTGCAACTCTAAATCCAACATAGTTTGTAGTAGCTCATTGAACTTGACAAAATAAAGGAGTTCTCAGTTTTGTCTCTATGGTTTGTATCCTCTTGAAGTAGCCCTAGGCACTGACTGTGGTAAAGCACTTTATTGAGAGGGGTTGCCAAGCTTCTAAGAAATAACGAGTTTCCGAATTACCAGCAAATATTTTTTCACCCAATCTTGATGATACTTGGTGGTGATGATAAGTACACAAATCCCACTTGGCTCAGCAAATTTTGTTCTTCTAGGTTGAAGCGTTTGTCTACTGTATCAATTTTAATATTTAGGTTTCACTCTGTTCTCTCCTATATAGATAGATGCATTTGGAACTCTAAATCCAACATGGTTTGTAGTAGCTCTTTGAAACTTGAAAAAAGAAAGGAGTTCTCAGTTTTGTCTATATGGTTTGTTTCCTCTTCAAGTAGCCCTAGTCACTGACAGTGGGAAAGCACTTTCATTGAGAGGGGTTGCCAAGCTTCTAAGAAATAACGAGTTTCCGAAATACCAGCAAATATTTTTTCTCACAATCTTCATGACACTTGTTGGTAATGATCAGTACACAAATCCCACTTGGCTAACCAAATTTTGTTCTTCTAGGTTGAAGCCTTCGTCTACAGTAGCTGTTTTTATGTTTAGGTTTCACTCTGTTCTCTCGTATATAGATAGATGAATTGGAACTCTAAATCCAACATGGTTTATAGTGGCTCTTTGAAACTTGACAAAATAAAGTAGTTCTCACTTTTGTCTCTATGATTTGTTTCCGCTTCAAGTAGCCCTAAGCAGAGACTGTGGAAAAGCACTTTCATTGAGAGGGGTTGCCAAGCTTCTAAGAAATAACGAATTTCCGAATTACCAGCAAATATTTTTATACCCAATCTTGATGATACTTGGTGGTGAAGATAGGTACACAAATCCCACTAGGCTCACCAAATTTTGTTCTTCTAGATTGAAGCGTTCGTCTACAGTAGCAATTTTTATATATAGGTTTCAATCTGTTCTCTCGTATATAGATAGATGATTTTGGAACTCTAAATCCAACATGGTTTGTAGTGGCTCTTTGAAACCTGACAAATAATGGAGTTCTCAGTTTTGTCTCTATGGTTTGTTTCCTCTTCAAGTATCCCTGGCACAGACTGTGGATAAGCACTTTCATTGAGAGGGGTTGCCAAGCTTCTAAGAAATAACGAGTTTCCGAAATACCAGCAAATATTTTTCACCCAATCTTGATGATACTTGGTGGTAAGGACAAGTACACAAATCCCACTTGGCTCACCAAATTCTGTTCTTCTATGTTGAAGCATTCGTCTACAGTTGCAGTTTTTATTTTTAGGTTTCACTCTGTTCTCTCCTATATAGATAGATGAATTTTTAACTCTTAATCCAACATGGTCTGTAGTAGCTCTTTGAAACTTGACAAAATAAAGGAGTTCTCAGTTTTGTCTCTATGATTTGTTTCCACTTCAAGTAGCCTTAAGCAGAGACTGTGGAAAAGCACTTTCATTGAGAGGGGTTCCAAGGTTCCAAGAAATTACAATGTTTCCAAAATAGCAGCAAATATTATTTCACCCAATCTTGATGATACTTGGTGGTAATAATCAGTACACAAATCCCACTTGGCTCACTAAATTTTGTTCTTCTAGGTTGAAGCGTTCATCTACAGTAGCAGTTTTTATATTTAGGTTTCACTCTGTTCTCTGCTATATAGATAGATGAATTTGGAACTCTAAATCCAACATGATTTGTAGTAGCTCTTTGAAAGTTGTCAAAAGAAAGAAGTTCTCAGTTTTGTCTCTATGGTTTGTTTCGCCTTCAAGAAGCCTTAGGCACAGATTGTGGAAAAGCACTTTTATTGAGAGGGGTTGCCAAGCTTCCAAGAAATTACCAGTTTCCAAAATACCAGCAAATATTTTTTCACCGAATCTTGATGATACTTGGTGGTAATGATCGGTACACAAATCCCACTTGACTCACCAAATTTTGTTCTTCTAGGTTGATGCGTTCGTTTCATTAGCAGTTTTTATTTTTAGGTTTCACTCTGTTCTCTCCTATATAGATACATGAATTTGGAACTCTAAATCCAACATGGTTTCTAGTACCTCTTTGAAACTTGAGAAAATAAAGGAGTTCTCAGTTTTGTCTCTATGGTTTGTTTCCTCTTCAATTAGCCCTAGGCACCGACGGTGAAAAAGCACTTTAATTGAGTGGGGTTGCCAAGCTTCTAAAAAATAACGAGTTTCCGAAATACCAGCAAATATTTTTTCACCCAATCTTGATGATACTTGGTGGTAATGATCAGTACACAAATCCCACTTGGCTCACCAAATTTTGTTCTTCTAGTTTGAAGCATTCGTTTACAGTAGCAGTTTTTATTTTTACGTTTCACTCTGTTCTCTCCTATATAGATAGATGAATTTGGAACTCTTAATCCAACATGGTCTGTAGTAGCTCTTTGAAACTTGACAAAATAAAGGAGTTCTCAGTTTTGTCTCTATGATTTGTTTCCACTTCATGTAGCCTTAAGCAGAGACTGTGGAAAAGCACTTTCATTGAGAGGGGTTCCAAGCTTCCAAGAAATTACAATGTTTCCAAAATAGCAGCAAATATTATTTCACCCAATCTTGATGATACTTGGTGGTAATAATCAGTACACAAATCCCACTTGGCTCACTAAATTTTGTTCTTCTAGGTTGAAGCGTTCATCTACAGTACCAGTTTTTATATTTAGGTTTCACTCTGTTCTCTGCTATATAGATAGATGAATTTGGAACTCTAAATCCAACATGATTTGTAGTAGCTCTTTGAAACTTGTCAAAAGAAAGGAGTTCTCAGTTTTGTCTCTATGGTTTGTTTCGCCTTCAAGAAGCCTTAGGCACAGATTGTGGAAAAGCACTTTTATTGAGAGGGGTTGCCAAGCTTCCAAGAAATTACCAGTTTCCAAAATACCAGCAAATATTTTTTCACCGAATCTTGATGATACTTGGTGGTAATGATCGGTACACAAATCCCACTTGACTCACCAAATTTTGTTCTTCTAGGTTGATGCGTTCGTTTCATTAGCAGTTTTTATTTTTAGGTTTCACTCTGTTCTCTCCTATATAGATACATGAATTTGGAACTCTAAATCCAACATGGTTTCTAGTAGCTCTTTGAAACTTAAGAAAATAAAGGAGTTCTCAGTTTTGTCTCTATGGTGTTTCCTCTTCAAATAACCCTGGCACAGACTGTGGAAAAGCACTTTCATTGAGAGGGGTTGCCAAGCTTCTAAGAAATAACGAGTTTCCGAAATACCAGCAAATATTTTTTCTCGCAATCTTGATGAGACTTGGTGGTAAGTATCGGTACACAAATCCCACTTGGCTCACCAAATTTTGTTCTTCTAGGTTGAATCGTTCGTCTACTGTAGCAATTTTTATATTTAGGTTTCACTCTGTTCTCTCCTATATAGATAGATGCATTTGGAACTCTAAATCCAACATGGTTTGTAGTAGCTCTTTAAACGTGACAAAATAAAGGAGTTCTCAGTTTTGTCTCTATGATTTGTAGCCGCTTCAAGCAGCCCTAAGCAGAGACTGTTCAAAAGCATTTTCATTGAGAGGGGTTGCCAAGCTTCCAAGAAATTACGATTTTCTGAAATACCAGCAAATATTTTTTCGCGCAATCTTGATGAAACTTGGTGGTAATGATCAGTACACAAATACCACTTGGCTCACCAAATTTTGTTCTTCTAGGTTGATGCGTTCGTTTTCATTAGCAGTTTTTATTTTTACGTTTCACTCTGTTCTCTCCTATAGAGATAGATGAATTTGGAACTCTAAATCCAACATGGTTTCTAGTAGTTCTCTGAAACTAGACAAAGTAAAGGAGTTCCCAGTTTTGTCTCTATGATTTGTTTCCGCTTCATGTAGCCCTAAGCAGAGACTGTGGAAAAGCACTTTCATTGAAAGGGGTTGCCAAGCTTCTAAGAAATAACGATTTTCCGAAATACCAGCAAATATTTTTTCACCCAATCTTGATGATACGTGGTGGTAAGGACAAGTACACAAATCCCACTTGGCTCACCAAATTTTGTTCTTCTAGGTTGAAGCGTTCGTCTACTGTAGCAATTTTTATTTTTAGGTTTCACTCTGTTCTCTCCTATATAGATAGATGCATTTGGAACTCTAAATCCAACATGGTTTCTGGTAGCTCTTTGAAACTTGACGAATTAAAGGAGTTCTCAGTTTTGTCTCTATGATTTGTATCCGCTTCAAGCAGCACTAAGCAGAGACTGTGGAAAAGCACTTTGATTGAGAGGGTTTACCAAGCTTCTAAGAAATAACGAGTTTCCAAAATACCAGCAAATATTTTTTTTTTCCCAATATTGATGATACTTGGTGATAATGATCAGTACACAAATCCCACTTGGCTCACCAAATTTTGTTCTTCTAGGTTGAAGTGTTCGTCTACTGTAGCAGTTTTTATATTTAGGTTTCCCTCTGTTCTCTCCTATAGAGATAGATGAATTTGGAACTCTAAATCCAACATGGTTTGCAGTAGTTCTTTGAAAATTGACAAAATAATGTTGTTCTCAGTTTTGTCTCTATGTTTTGTATCCTCTTCAAGTAGTCCTAGGCACAGACTGTGGAAAAGCACTTTCATTGAGAGGGGTTGCCAAGCTTGAAGAAATTACGAGTTTCCGAAATACCAGCAAATATTTTTTCACCCAATCTTGATGATACTTGGTGGTAATGATAGGTTCACAAATCCCACTTGGCTCACCAAATTTTGTTCTTCTAGGTTGAAACGTTAGTCTACAGTAGCAGTTTTTATATTTAGGTTTCACTCTGTTCTCTGCATTATAGATAGATGAATTTGCAACTCTAAATCCAACATAGTTTGTAGTAGCTCATTGAACTTGACAAAATAAAGGAGTTCTCAGTTTTGTCTCTATGGTTTGTATCCTCTTGAAGTAGCCCTAGGCACTGACTGTGGTAAAGCACTTTATTGAGAGGGGTTGCCAAGCTTCTAAGAAATAACGAGTTTCCGAATTACCAGCAAATATTTTTTCACCCAATCTTGATGATGCTTGGTGGTGATGATAAGTACACAAATCCCACTTGGCTCAGCAAATTTTGTTCTTCTAGGTTGAAGCGTTCGTCTACTGTATCAATTTTAATATTTAGGTTTCACTCTGTTCTCTCCTATATAGATAGATGCATTTGGAACTCTAAATCCAACATGGTTTGTAGTAGCTCTTTGAAACTTGAAAAAAGAAAGGAGTTCTCAGTTTTGTCTATATGGTTTGTTTCCTCTTCAAGTAGCCCTAGTCACTGACAGTGGGAAAGCACTTTCATTGAGAGGGGTTGCCAAGCTTCTAAGAAATAACGAGTTTCTGAAATACCAGCAAATATTTTTTCTCACAATCTTCATGACACTTGTTGGTAATGATCAGTACACAAATCCCACTTGGCTAACCAAATTTTGTTCTTCTAGGTTGAAGCCTTCGTCTACAGTAGCTGTTTTTATATTTAGGTTTCACTCTGTCTCTCCTATATACATAGATGAATTTGGAATTCTAAATCCAATATGGTTTGTAGTAGCTCTTTGAAACTTGACAAAGTAAAGGAGTTCTCAGTTTTGTCTCTATGATTTTTTTCCGCTTCATGTGGCCCTAAGCAGAGACTGTGGGAAAAGCACTTTCATTGAAAGGGGTTGCCAAGCTTCCAAGAAATTACGAGTTTCCGAAATACCAGCAAATATTTTTTCACCCAATCTTGATGATACTTGGTGGTGATGATCAGTACACAAATCCCACTTGGCTCACAAAATTTTGTTCTTCTAGGTTGAAGCGTTCTTCTACAGCAGCAGTTTTTATGTTTAGGTTTCACTCTGTTCTCTCGTATATAGATAGATGAATTGGAACTCTAAATCCAACATGGTTTATAGTGGCTCTTTGAAACTTGAAAAAATAAAGAGTTCTCAGTTTTGTCTCTATGGTTTGTTACCTCTTCAAATAACCCTGGCACAGACTGTGGAAAAGCACTTTCATTGAGAGGGGTTGCCAAGCTTCTAAGAAATAACGAGTTTCCGAAATACCAGCAAATATTTTTTCACCCAATCTTGATGATACTTGGTGGTAAGGACAAGTACAAAAATCCCACTTGGCTCACCAAATTCTGTTCTTCTAGGTTGAAGCATTCGTCTACAGTAGCAGTTTTTATTCTTAGGTTTTACTCTGTTCTCTCATATATAGATAGATGAATTTGGAACTCTAAATCCAACGTGGTTTGTAGTAGCTCTTTGAAACTTGACAAAATAAAGTAGTTCTCACTTTTGTCTCTATGATTTGTTTCCGCTTCAAGTAGCCCTAAGCAGAGACTGTGGAAAAGCAATTTCATTGAGAGGGGTTGCCAAGCTTCTAGGAAATAACGAGTTTCCGAATTACCAGCAAATATTTTTATACCCAATCTTGATGATACTTGGTGGTGAAGATAGGTACACAAATCCCCCTAGGCTCACCAAACTTTGTTCTTCTAGATTGAAGCGTTCGTCTACAGTAGCAATTTTTATATATAGGTTTCAATCTGTTCTCTCGTATATAGATAGATGATTTTGGAACTCTAAATCCAACATGGTTTGTAGTGGCTCTTTGAAACCTGACAAATAATGGAGTTCTCAGTTTTGTCTCTATGGTTTGTTTCCTCTTCAAGTAGCCCTGGCACAGACTGTGGATAAGCACTTTCATTGAGAGAGGTTTCCAAGCTTCTAAGAAATAACGAGTTTCCGAAATACCAGCAAATATTTTTCACCCAATCTTGATGATACTTGGTGGTAAGGACAAGTACACAAATCCCACTTGGCTCACCAAATTCTGTTCTTCTATGTTGAAGCATTCGTCTACAGTTTGCAGTTTTTATTTTTAGGTTTTACTCTGTTCTCTCTTATATAGATAGATGAATATGGAACTCTAAATCCAACATGGTTTGTAGTAGCTCTTTGAAACTTGACAAAATAAAGGAGGTCTCAGTTTTGTCTCTATTATTTGTTTCCTCTTCAATTATCCCAAGGCACCGACGGTGGAAAAGCACATTCATTGAGATGGGTTGCCAAGCAATAAGAAATAACGATTTTCCGAATTAGCAGCAAATATTTTTTCACCCAATGTTGGTGATGCTTGGTGGTAATGATCAGTACACAAAACCCACTTGGCTCACCAAATTTTGTTCTTCTAGATTGAAGTGTTCGTCTACAGTAGCAGTTTTTATATTTAGGTTTCACTCAGTTCTCGACTATATAGATAGATGAATTTGGAACTCTAAATCCAACATGGATTGTAGTAGCTCTTTGACACTTGACAAATAAAGGAGTTCTAAGTTTTGTTTCTATGGTTTGATTCCTCTTCAAGTAGTCCTAGGCACAGACTCTGTAAAAGCACTTTCATTGAGTGTTTTTACAAAGCTTCTAAGAAATAACGAGTTTCCGAAACACCAGCAAATATTTTTTCACCCAATCTTGATGATACTTGTTGGTAATGATCAGTACACAAATCCCACTTGGCTCACCAAATTTTGATCTTCTAGTTTGAAGCATTCGTTTACAGTAGCAGTTTTTATTTTTAGGTTTCACTCTGTTCTCTCCTATATAGATAGATAAATTTGGATCTCTAAATCCTACATGGTTTGTAGTAGCTCTTTGAAACTTGACAAAATCAAGGAGGTCTCAGTTTTGTCTCTATGGGATTGTTTCATCTTTAAGTAGCCCTAGGCACTGACTGTGGAAAAACACTTTCATTGAGAGGGGTTGCCAAACTTCCAAGAAATTACGAGTTTCTGAAATAACAGCAAATATTTTTTCACCCAATCTTGATGATCCTTGGTGGTAATGATCGGTTCACAAATCCAACTTGGCTCACCAAATTTTGTTCTTCTATGTTAAAGCGTTCGTCTACAGTAACAGTTTTTATATTTAGGTTTCACTCTGTTCCCTCCTATAGAGATAGATGAATTTGGAACTCTAAATCCAACATGGTTTGTAGTAGCTCTTTGAAACTTGACAAAATAAAGGAGTTCTCAGTTTTGTCTCTATAGTTTGTTTCCCCTTCAAGTAGCCCTAGGCACAGAGGGTGGAAAAGCACTTTCATTGAGAGGGGTTGCCAAGCTTCCAAGAAATTACCAGTTTCTGAAATACCAGCAAATGTTTTTTCTCCCAATCTTGATGATACTTGGTGGTAAGGACAAGTACACAAATCCCACTTGACTCACCAAATTTTGTTCTTCTAGGTTGATGTGTTCGTTTGCAGTAGCAGTTTTTATTTTTAGGTTTCACTCTGTTCTCTCCCTATAGAGATAGATGAATTTGGAACTCTAAATCCAACATGGTTTCTAGTAGTTCTTTGAAACTAGACAAAGTAAAGGAGTTCCCAGTTTTGTCTCTATGATTTGTTTCCGCTTCATGTAGCCCTAAGCAGAGACTGTGGAAAAGCACTTTCATTGAAAGGGGTTGCCAAGCTTCTAAGAAATAAGGATTTTCCGAAATACCAGCAAATATTTTTTCACCTAATCTTGATGTTACGTGGTGGTAAGGACAAGTACACATATCCCACTTGGCTCACCAAATTTTGTTCTTCTAGGTTGAAGCGTTCGTCTACTGTAGCAATTTTTATTTTTAGGTTTCACTCTGTTCTCTCCTATATAGATAGATTCATTTGGAACTCTAAATCCAACATGGTTTCTGGTAGCTCTTTGAAACTTGACGAAATAAAGGAGTTCTCAGTTTTGTCTCTATGATTTGTATCCGCTTCAAGCAGCCTAAGCAGAGACTGTGGAAAAGCACTTTGATTGAGAGGGTTTTCCAAGCTTCTAAGAAATAACGAGTTTCCAAAATACCAGCAAATATTTTTTTCCCCAATAATGATGATACTTGGTGCTAATGATCAGTACACAAATCCCACTTGGCTCACCAAATTTTGTTCTTCTAGGTTGAAGTGTTCGTCTACTGTAGCAGTTTTTATATTTAGGTTTCCCTCTGTTCTCTCCTATAGAGATAGATGAATTTGGAACTCTAAATCCAACATGGTTTGCAGTAGTTCTTTGAAAATTGACAAAATAATGTTGTTCTCAGTTTTGTCTCTATGTTTTGTTTCCTCTTCAAGTAGTCCTAGGCACAGACTGTGGAAAAGCACTTTCATTGAGAGGGGTTGCCAAGCTTCCAAGAAATTACGAGTTTCCGAAATACCAGCAAATATTTTTTCACCCAATCTTGATGATACTTGGTGGTAATGATAGGTTCACAAATCCCACTTGGCTCACCAAATTTTGTTCTTCTAGGTTGAAACGTTAGTCTACAGTAGCAGTTTTTATATTTAGGTTTCACTCTGTTCTCTGCATTATAGATAGATGAATTTGCAACTCTAAATCCAACATAGTTTGTAGTAGCTCATTGAACTTGACAAAATAAAGGAGTTCTCAGTTTTGTCTCTATGGTTTGTATCCTCTTGAAGTAGCCCTAGGCACTGACTGTGGTAAAGCACTTTATTGAGAGGGGTTGCCAAGCTTCTAAGAAATAACGAGTTTCCGAATTACCAGCAAATATTTTTTCACCCAATCTTGATGATGCTTGGTGGTGATGATAAGTACACAAATCCCACTTGGCTCAGCAAATTTTGTTCTTCTAGGTTGAAGCGTTCGTCTACTGTATCAATTTTAATATTTAGGTTTCACTCTGTTCTCTCCTATATAGATAGATGCATTTGGAACTCTAAATCCAACATGGTTTGTAGTAGCTCTTTGAAACTTGAAAAAAGAAAGGAGTTCTCAGTTTTGTCTATATGGTTTGTTTCCTCTTCAAGTAGCCCTAGTCACTGACAGTGGGAAAGCACTTTCATTGAGAGGGGTTGCCAAGCTTCTAAGAAATAACGAGTTTCTGAAATACCAGCAAATATTTTTTCTCACAATCTTCATGACACTTGTTGGTAATGATCAGTACACAAATCCCACTTGGCTAACCAAATTTTGTTCTTCTAGGTTGAAGCCTTCGTCTACAGTAGCTGTTTTTATATTTAGGTTTCACTCTGTCTCTCCTATATACATAGATGAATTTGGAATTCTAAATCCAATATGGTTTGTAGTAGCTCTTTGAAACTTGACAAAGTAAAGGAGTTCTCAGTTTTGTCTCTATGATTTTTTTCCGCTTCATGTGGCCCTAAGCAGAGACTGTGGAAAAGCACTTTCATTGAAAGGGGTTGCCAAGCTTCCAAGAAATTACGAGTTTCCGAAATACCAGCAAATATTTTTTCACCCAATCTTGATGATACTTGGTGGTGATGATCAGTACACAAATCCCACTTGGCTCACAAAATTTTGTTCTTCTAGGTTGAAGCGTTCTTCTACAGCAGCAGTTTTTATGTTTAGGTTTCACTCTGTTCTCTCGTATATAGATAGATGAATTGGAACTCTAAATCCAACATGGTTTATAGTGGCTCTTTGAAACTTGAAAAAATAAAGGAGTTCTCAGTTTTGTCTCTATGGTTTGTTACCTCTTCAAATAACCCTGGCACAGACTGTGGAAAAGCACTTTCATTGAGAGGGGTTGCCAAGCTTCTAAGAAATAACGAGTTTCCGAAATACCAGCAAATATTTTTTCACCCAATCTTGATGATACTTGGTGGTAAGGACAAGTACAAAAATCCCACTTGGCTCACCAAATTCTGTTCTTCTAGGTTGAAGCATTCGTCTACAGTAGCAGTTTTTATTCTTAGGTTTTACTCTGTTCTCTCATATATAGATAGATGAATTTGGAACTCTAAATCCAACGTGGTTTGTAGTAGCTCTTTGAAACTTGACAAAATAAAGTAGTTCTCACTTTTGTCTCTATGATTTGTTTCCGCTTCAAGTAGCCCTAAGCAGAGACTGTGGAAAAGCAATTTCATTGAGAGGGGTTGCCAAGCTTCTAGGAAATAACGAGTTTCCGAATTACCAGCAAATATTTTTATACCCAATCTTGATGATACTTGGTGGTGAAGATAGGTACACAAATCCCCCTAGGCTCACCAAACTTTGTTCTTCTAGATTGAAGCGTTCGTCTACAGTAGCAATTTTTATATATAGGTTTCAATCTGTTCTCTCGTATATAGATAGATGATTTTGGAACTCTAAATCCAACATGGTTTGTAGTGGCTCTTTGAAACCTGACAAATAATGGAGTTCTCAGTTTTGTCTCTATGGCTTGTTTCCTCTTCAAGTAGCCCTGGCACAGACTGTGGATAAGCACTTTCATTGAGAGGGGTTGCCAAGCTTCTAAGAAATAACGAGTTTCCGAAATACCAGCAAATATTTTTCACCCAATCTTGATGATACTTGGTGGTAAGGACAAGTACACAAATCCCACTTGGCTCACCAAATTCTGTTCTTCTATGTTGAAGCATTCGTCTACAGTTGCAGTTTTTATTTTTAGGTTTTACTCTGTTCTCTCTTATATAGATAGATGAATATGGAACTCTAAATCCAACATGGTTTGTAGTAGCTCTTTGAAACTTGACAAAATAAAGGAGGTCTCAGTTTTGTCTCTATTATTTGTTTCCTCTTCAATTATCCCAAGGCACCGTCGGTGGAAAAGCACTTTCATTGAGATGGGTTGCCAAGCAATAAGAAATAACGATTTTCCGAATTAACAGCAAATATTTTTTCACCCAATGTTGGTGATACTTGGTGGTAATGATCAGTACACAAAACCCACTTGGCTCACCAAATTTTGTTCTTCTAGATTGAAGTGTTCGTCTACAGTAGCAGTTTTTATATTTAGGTTTCACTCAGTTCTCGACTATATAGATAGATGAATTTGGAACTCTAAATCCAACATGGATTGTAGTAGCTCTTTGACACTTGACAAAATAAAGGAGTTCTAAGTTTTGTTTCTATGGTTTGTTTCCTCTTCAAGTAGTCCTAGGCACAGACTCTGGAAAAGCACTTTCATTGAGTGTTTTTACAAAGCTTCTAAGAAATAACGAGTTTCCGAAATACCAGCAAATATTTTTTCACCCAATCTTGATGATACTTGTTGGTAATGATCAGTACACAAATCCCACTTGGCTCACCAAATTTTGATCTTATAGTTTGAAGCATTCGTTTACAGTAGCAGTTTTTATATTTAGGTTTCACTCTGTTCTCTCCTATATAGATAGATAAATTTGGATCTCTAAATCCTACATGGTTTGTAGTAGCTCTTTGAAACTTGACAAAATCAAGGAGGTCTCAGTTTTGTCTCTATGGATTGTTTCATCTTTAAGTAGCCCTAGGCACTGACTGTGGAAAAACACTTTCATTCAGAGGGGTTGCCAAACTTCCAAGAAATTACGAGTTTCTGAAATAACAGCAAATATTTTTTCACCCAATCTTGATGATCCTTGGTGGTAATGATCGGTTCACAAATCCAACTTGGTTCACCAAATTTTGTTCTTCTATGTTAAAGCGTTCGTCAACAGTAACAGTTTTTATATTTAGGTTTCACTCTGTTCCCTCCTATAGAGATAGATGAATTTGGAACTCTAAATCCAACATGGTTTGTAGTAGCTCTTTGAAACTTGACAAAATAAAGGAGTTCTCAGTTTTGTCTCTATGGTTTGTTTAATCTTCAAGTAGCCCTAGGCACAGAGGGTGGAAAAGCACTTTCATTGAGAGGGGTTGCCAAGCTTCCAAGAAATTACCAGTTTCTGAAATACCAGCAAATGTTTTTTTTCCCAATCTTGATGATACTTGGTGGTAAGGACAAGTACACAAATCCCACTTGACTCACCAAATTTTGTTCTTCTAGGTTGATGCGTTCGTTTGCAGTAGCAGTTTTTATTTTTAGGTTTCACTCTGTTCTCTCCTATATAGATAGATGAATTTGGAACTCTAAATCCAACATGGTTTGTACTAGCTCTTTGAAACTTGACAAAATAAAGGAGTTCTCAGGTTTTTCTCTATGGTTTGTTTCCTCTTCAAGTAGCCCTAGTCACTGACAGTGGGAAAGCACTTTCATTGAGAGGGGTTGCCAAGCTTCTAAGAAATAACGAGTTTCCGAAATACCAACAAATATTTTTTCTCGCAATCTTGATGACACTTGTTGGTAATGATCAGTACACAAATCCCACTTGGCTCACCAAATTTTGTTCTTCTAGGTTGAAGCGTTCGTCTACAGTAGCAGTTTTTATATATAGGTCTCACTCTGTCTCACCTATATACATAGATGAATTTGGAATTCCAAATCCAATATGGTTGGTAGTAGTTCTTTGAAACTTGACAAAGTAAAGGAGTTCTCAGTTTTGACTCTATGATTTTTTTCCGCTTCATGTAGCCCTAAGCAGAGAATGTGGAAAAGCACTTTAATTGAAACGGGTTGCCAAGCTTCCAAGAAATTACGAGTTTCCGAAATACCAGCAAATATTTTCTCACCCAATCTTGATGATACTTGGTGGTGATGATCAGCACACAAATCCCACTTGGCTCAGCAAATTTTGTTCTTCGAGGTTGAAGCGTTCTTCTACAGTAGCAGTTTTTATGTTTAGGTTTCACTCTGTTCTCTCGTATATAGATAGATGAATTTGGAACTCTAAATCCAACATGGTTTGTAGTGGCTCTTTGAAACTTGACAAAATAAAGGAGTTCTCAGTTTTGTCTCTATGGTTTGTTTCGCCTTCAAGTAGCCTTAGGCACAGATGGTGGAAAAGCACTTTTATTGAGAGGGGTTGCCAAGCTTCCAAGAAATTACCAGTTTCCAAAATACCAGCAAATATTTTTTCACCCAATCTTGATGATACTTGGTGGTAATGATCAGTACACAAATCACACTTGACTCACCAAATTTTGTTCTTCTAGGTTGATGCGTTCGTTTTCATTAGCAGTGTTTATTTTTAGGTTTCACTCTGTTCTCTCCTATATAGATAGATGAATTAGGAACTCTAAAACCAACATGGTTTCTAGTAGCTCTTTGAAACTTGACAAAATAAAGGAGTTCTCAGTTTTGTCTCTATGGTTTGTTTCCTCTTCAAATAACCCTGGCACAGACTGTGGGAAAGCACTTTCATTGAGAGGTGTTGCCAAACTTCTAAGAAATAACGATTTTCCAAAATACCAGCAAATATTTTTTCACCCAATCTTGATGATACTTGGTGGTAATGATCTGTTCACAAATCCCACTTGGCTCACCAAATTTTGTTCGTCTAGGTTGAAGCGTTCGTCTACAGTTGCAGTTTTTATATTTAGCTTTCATTCTGTTCTCTCCTATAGAGACAGATGAATTTGGAACTCTAAATCCAACATGGTTTGTACTAGCTCTTTGAAACTTGACAAAATAAAGGAGTTCTCAGTTTTGTCTCTATGGTTTGTTTCCTCTTCAAGAAGCCCTAGGCACTGACAGTGGAAAAGCACTTTCATTGAGAGGGGTTGCCAGGCTTCTAAGAAATAACGAGTTTGCGAAATACCAGCAAATATTTTTTCTCGCAATCTTGATGACACTTGGTGGTAATGATCAGGACACAAATCCCACTTGGCTCACCAAATTTTGTTCTTCTAGGTTGAAGCGTTCGTCTACTGTAGCAATTTTTATATTTAGGTTTCACTGTGTTCTCTCCTATATAAATAGATGCATTTGGAACTCTAAATACAACATGGTTTGTAGTAGCTCTTTGAAACTTGACAAAATAATGGAGTTCTCAGTTTTGTCTCTATGATTTGTTTCCGCTTCAAGTAGCCCAAAGCAGAGACTGTGGATAAGCACTTTCATTAAGAGGGTTTGCCCAGCTTCTAAGAAATAACGAGTTTCCGAAATACCAGCTAATATTTTTTCACCCAATGTTGATGATACTTGGTGCTTATGATCAGTACACCAATCCCACTTGGCTCACCAAATTTTGTTCTACTAGGTTGAAGCGTTCGTCTACTGTAGCAGTTTTTATATTTGGTTTCCTTCTGTTCTCTCCTATAGAGATAGATGAATTTGAAACTCTAAATCCAACATGGTTTGCAGTAGCTCTTTGAAACTTTACAAAATAAAAGAGTTCTCAGTTTTGTCTCTATGGTTTGTTTCCTCTTCAAGTAGCCCTCGGCACTGACAGTGGGAAAGAACTTTCATTGAGAGGGGTTGCCAAGCTTCTAAGAATAACGAGTTTCCGAAATACCAGCAAATATTTTTTCTCGCAATCTTGATGACACTTGTTGTTAATGATCAATACACAAATCCCACTTGGCTCACCAAATTTTGTTCTTCTAGGTTGAAGCGTTCGTCTACAGTAGCAGTTTTTATATTTAGGTTTCACTCTGTCTCTTCTATATACATAGATGAATTTGGAGTTCTAAATCCAATATGGTTTGTAGTAGCTCTTTGAAACTTGACAAAATAAAGGAGTTCTCAGTTTTGTCTCTATGGTTTGTTTCGCCTTCAAGTAGCCTTAGGCACAGATGGTGGAAAAGCACTTTTATGGAGAGGGGTTGCCAAGCTTCCAAGAAATTACCAGTTTCCAAAATACCAGGAAATATTTTTTCACCCAATCTTGATGATACTTGGTGGTAATGATCGGTACACAAATCCCAATTGACTCACCAAATTTTGTTCGTCTAGGTTGATGCGTTCGTTTTCATTAGCAGTTTTTATTTTTAGGTTTCACTCTGTTCTCTCCTATCTAGATAGATGAATTTGGAACTCTAAATCCAACATGGTTTTAGTGGCTCTTTGAAATTTGACAAAATAAAAAAGTTCTCAGTTTTGTCTCTATGGTTTGTTTCCTCTTCAAATAACCCTGGCACAGACTGTGGAAAAGCACTTTCATTGAGAGGGGTTGCCAAGCTTCTAAGAAATAACGAGTTTCCGAAATACCAGCAAATATTTTTTAACCCAATCTTGATGATACTTGGTGGTAAGGACAAGTACACAAATCCCACTTTGCTCACCAAATTCTGTTCTTCTAGGTTGAAGCATTCGTCTACAGTAGCAGTTTTTATTCTTAGGTTTTACTCTGTTCTCTCCTATATAGATAGATGAATTTGGAACCTAATTCCAACGTGGTTTGTAGTAGCTCTTTGAAACTTGACAAAATAAAGGAGTTCTCAGTTTTGTCTCTATGATTTGTTTCCGCTTCAAGTAGCCCTAAGCAGAGACTGTGGAAAAGCACTTTCATTGAGAGGGGTTGCCAAGCTTCCAAGAAATTACGAGTTTCTGAAATAACAGCAAATATTTTTTCACCCAATCTTGATGATCCTTGGTGGTAATGATCGGTTCACAAATCCAACTTGGCTCACCAAATTTTGTTCTTCTAGGTTAAAGCGTTCGTCTACAGTAGCAGTTTTTATATTTAGGTTTCATTCTGTTCTCTCCTATTGAGATAGATGAATTTGGAACTCTAAATCCAACATGTTTGTAGTAGCTCTTTGAAACTTGACAAAATAAAGGAGTTCTCAGTTTTGTCTCTATGGTTTGTTTCCTCTTCAAGTAGCCCTAGGCACAGAGGGTGGAAAAGCACTTTCATTGAGAGGGGTTAGCAATTTTCTAAGAAATACCGAGTTTCCGAAATACGAGCAAATATTTATTCTCACAATTTGATGACACTTGGTGGTAATGCTCAGTACACAAATCCCACTTGGCTCACCAAATTTTGTTCTTCTAGGTTGAAGCGTTCGTCCACAGTAGCAGTTTTTATATTTAGGTTTCACTCTGTTCTCTTATATAGATAGATAAATTTGGAACTCTAAATCCAATATTGTTTGTAGTAGCTCTTTTATACTAGACAAAGTAAAGTAGTTCTCAGTTTTGTCTCTATGATTTGTTTCCTCTTCAAGTACCCCTAGGAACAGACTGTGGAAAAGCACTTTCATTGAGAGGGGTTGCCAAGCTTCCAAGAAATTACGAGTTTCCGAAACACCAGCAAATATTTTTTCACCCAATCTTGATGATACTTGGTGGTAATGATCAGTACACAAATCCCACTTGGCTCACCAAATTTTGTTCTTCTAGGTTGAAGCGTTCGTCTACAGTAGCAGTTTTTATATTTAGGTTTCACTCTGTTCTCTCCTATACAGATAGATGAATTTGGAACTCTAAATCCAATATGGTTTGTAGTAGCTTTTGAAACTTGACAAAATAAAGGAGTTCTCAGTTTTGTCTCTATGATTTGTTTCCGCTTCAAGTAGCACCAAGCAGAGACTGTGGAAAAGCATTTTCATTGAGAAAAGTTGCCAAGCTTCCAAGAAATTACGAGTTTCCAAAATACCAGCAAATATATTTTCACCCAATCTTGATGATACGTGGTGGTAATGACAAGTCCACAAATCCCACTTGGCTCACCAAATTTTGTTCTTCTAGGTTGAAGCGTTCGTTTACAGTAGCAGTTTTTATTTTTAGGTTTCACTCTGTTCTCTCCTATATAGATAGATGAATTTGGACTATAAATCCAACATGGTTTGTAGTAGATCTCTGAACCTTGACAAAATAAAGGAGTTCTCAGTTTTGTCTCTATGGTTTGTTATCTCTTCAAGTAGCCCTGGCACAGACTGCGGAACAGCACTTTCATTGAGAGGGTTTGCCAAGCTTCTAAGAAATAACGAGTTTCCGAAATACCAGCAAATATTTTTTCACCCAAACTTGAAGATACTTGGTGGTAAGGACAAGTACACAAATCCCACATGGCTCACCAAATTCTGTTCTTCTAGGTTGAAGCATTCGTCTACAGTAGCAGTTTTTATTTTTAGGTTTCAATCTGTTCTCTCCTATATAGATAGATGAATGTGGAACTCTAAATCCAACAAGGTTTGTGGTGGCTCTTTGAAACTTGACAAAATAAAGGAGTTCTCAGTTTTGTCTCTATGGTTTGTTTCCGCTTCAAGTAGCCCTAAGCAGAGACTGTGGAAAAGCACTTTCATTGAGAGGGGTTGCCAAGCTTCTAAGAAATAACGAATTTCCGAAATACCAGCAAATATTTTTTACACCCAATGTTGATGATACTTGGTGGTAATGATCAGTACACAAAACCCACTTGGCTCACCAAATTTTGTTTTTCTAGATTAAAGCCTTCGTCTGCAGTAGCAGTTTTTATTTTTAGGTTTTACTCTGTTCTCTCCTATATAGATACATGAATTTGGAACTCTAAATCCAACAAGGTTTGTAGTAGCTCTTTGAAACTTGAGAAAATAAAGGAGTTCTCAGTTTTGTCTCTATTATTTCTTTCCGCTTCAAGTACCCTAAGCAGAGACTGTGGAAAAGTACTTTCATTGAGAGGGGTTGTCAAGCTTCTAAGAAATAACGAGTTTCCGAATTACCAGCAAATATTTTTTCACCCAATCTTGATGATACTTGGTGGTGAAGATCGGAACACAAATCCCACTTGGCTCCCCAAATTTTGTTCTTCTAGGGTGAAGCGTTCGTTTACAGTAGCAGTTTTTATTTTTAGGTTTCACTCTGTTCTCTGCTATATAGATAGATGAATTTGGAACTCTAAATCCAACATGGTTTGTAGTAGCTCTTTGAAACTTGACAAAATAAAGGAGTTCTCAGTTTTCTCTCTATGGTTTGTTTCCTCTTCAAGTAGCCATGGCACAGACTGTGGAAGAGGACTTTCATTGAGAGGGGTTGCCAAGCTTCCAAGAAACTACCAGTTTCCGAAATACCAGCAAATATTTTTTCACCCAATCTTGATGATACTTGGTGGTAATGATCAGTACACAAATCCCACTTGGCTCACCAAATTTTGTTCTTCTAGGTTGAAGCGTTCCTCTACAGTAGCAGTTTTTATTTTTAGGTTTCACTCTGTTCTCTCCTATATAGATAGATGAATTTGGACTATAAATCCAACATGGTTTGTAGTAGATCTCTGAAACTTGACAAAATAAAGGAGTTCTCAGTTTTGTCTCTATGGTTTGTTATCTCTTCAAGTAGCCCTGGCACAGACTGTGGAAAAGCACTTTCATTGAGAGGGTTTGCCAAGCTTCTAAGAAATAACGAGTTTCCGAAATACTAGCAAATATTTTTTCACCCAAACTTGAAGATACTTGGTGGTAAGGACAAGTACACAAATCCCACATGGCTCACCAAATTCTGTTCTTCTAGGTTGAAGCATTCGTCTACAGTAGCAGTTTGTATTTTTAGGTTTTACTCTGTTCTCTCCTATATAGATAGATGAATTTGGAACTCTAAATCCAACTTGGTTTGTAGTAGCTCTTTGAAACTTGACAAAATAAAGGAGTTCTCAGTTTTGTCTCTATGGTTTGTTTCCGCTTCAAGTAGCCCTAAGCAGAGACTGTGGAAAAGCACTTTCATTGAGAGGGGTTGCCAAGCTTCGAAAAAATAACGAGTTTCCGAATTTCCAGCAAATATTTTTTACCCAATCTTGATGATACTTGGTGGTAATGATCAGTAGACAAATCCCACTTGGCTCAACAAATTTTGTTCTTCTAGGTTGAAGCGTTCATCTACAGTAGCAGTTTTTATATTTAGGTTTCACTCTGTTCTCTCCTATATAGCTAGATGAATTTGGAACTCTAAATCCAACATGGTTTGTAGTAGCTCTTTGACACTTGACAAAATAAAGGAGTTCTCAGTTTTGTTTCTATGGTTTGTTTCCTCTTCAAGTAGTCCTAGGCACAGACTGTGGAAAAGCAATTTCATTGAGAGGGGTTGCCAAGCTTCTAAGAAATAACGAGTTTCCGAATTACCAGCAAATATTTTTTCACCCAATCTTGATGATACTTGGTGGTAATGACAAGTCCACAAATCCCACTTGGCTCACCAAATTTTGTTCTTCTAGGTTGAAGCATTCGTTTACAATAGCAGTTTTAATTTTTAGATTTCACTCTGTTCTCTCCTATATAGATAGATGAATTTGGAACTCTAAATCCAACATGTTTTGTAGTGGCTCTTTGAAACTTTGCAAAAGAAAGTACTTCTCAGTTTTGTCTCTATGGTTTGTTTCCTCTTCAAGTAGCCATACGCACAGACGGTGGAAAAGCACTTTCATTGAGAGGGGTTGCCAAGCTTCCAAGAAATTACCAGTTTCCGAAATACCAGCAAATATTTTTTCACCCAATCTTGATGATACTTGGTGGTAATGATTGGTACACAAATCCCACAAGACTCACCAAATTTTGTTCTTCTAGGTTGATGCGTTCGTTTTCAGTAGCAGTTTTTATTTTTAGGTTTCACTCTGTTCTCTCCCATATAGATAGATGAATTTGGAACTCTAAATCCAACATGGTTTGTAGTAGCTCTTTGAAACTTGACAAAATAAAGGAGTTCTCAGTTTTGTCTCTATGATTTGTTTCCGCTTCAAGTAGCCTTAAGCAGAGACTGTGGAAAAGCACTTTCATTGAGAGGGGTTGCCAAGCTTCCAAGAAATGACGATGTTTCCGAAATAGCAGCAAATATTTTTTCACCCAATCTTGATGATACTTGGTGGTAATGATCAGTACACAAATCCCACTTGGCTCACCAAATTTTGTTCTTCTAGGTTGAAGCGTTCATCTGCAGTAGCAGTTTTTATATTTAGGTTTCACTCTGTTCTCTGCTATATAAGTAGATGAATTTGGAAATCAAAATCCAACATCATTTTTAGTAGCTCTTTGAAACTTTGCAAACGAAAGGAGTTCTCAGTTTTTCTCTATGGTTTGTTTCCTCTTCAATTCGCCCTAGGCACCAACGGTGGAAAAGCACTTTCATTGAGAGGGATTGCCAAGCATCTAAGAAATAACGAGTTTCCGAAATACCAGCAAATAGTTTTTCACCCAATGTTGATGATACTTAGTGGTAATGATCAGTACATAAAACCCACTTGGCTCACCAAATTTTGTTCTTCTACATTGAAGCGTTCGTGTACAGTAGCAGTTTTTATATTTAGGTTTCACTCTGATCTCTCCTATGTAGATAGATGAATTTGGAACTCTAAATCCAACATCGTTTGTAGTAGCTCTTTGACACTTGACAAAATAAAAGAGTTCTCAGTTTTGTTTCTATGGTTTGTTTCCTCTTCAAGTAGTCCTAGGCACAGACTTTGGAAAAGCAATTTCATTGAGTGGGGTTGCCAAGCTTCTAAGAAATAACGAGTTTCCGAATTACCAGCAAATATTTTTTCACCCAATCTTGATGATACTTGGTGGTAATGATCAGTACACAAATCCCACTTGGCTCACCAAATTTTGTTCTTCTAGGTTGAAGCGTTCGTCTACAGTAGCAGTTTTTATATTTAGGTTTCACTCTGTTCTCTCCTATACGGATAGATGAATTTGGAACTCTAAATCCAATAGGGTTTGTAGTAGCTTTTGAAACTTGACAAAAAAAAGGAGTTCTCAGTTTTGTCTCTATGATTTGTTTCCGCTTCAAGTAGCCCCAAGCAGAGACTGTGGAAAAGCATTTTCATTGAGAAAAGTTGACAAGCTTCCAAGAAATTACGAGTTTCCAAAATACCAGCAAATATACTTTCACCCAATCTTGATGATACGTGGTGGTAATGACAAGTCCACAAATCCCATTGGCTCACCGAATTTTGTTCTTCTAGGTTGAAGCGTTCGTTTACAGTAGCAGTTTTTATTTTTAGGTTTCACTCTGTTTTCTCCTATATAGATAGATGAATTTGGAACTCTAAATCCAACATGGTTTGTAGTAGCTCTTTGAAACATGACAAAATAACGTTGTTCTCAGTTTTGTCTCTATGGATTGTTTCCTCTTCATGTAGCCCTAGGCACTGACTGTGGAAAAGCACTTTCTTTGAGAGGGGTTGCCAAGCTTCTAAGAAATAACGAGTTTCTGAAATACCAGCAAATATTTTTTCACCGAATCCTGATGATACTTGGTGGTGAAGATCGGTACCCAAATCCCATTTGGCTCACCAAATTTTGTTCTTCTAGGTTGAAGCGTTCGTCTACAGTAGCAGTTTTTATATTTAGGTTTCACTCTGTTCTCTCCTATATAGATAGATGAATTTGAACTCTAAATCCAATATGGTTTGTAGTAGCTCTTTGAAACTTGACAAAATAAAGGAGTTCTCAGTTTTGTCTCTATGATTTGTTTACGCTTCAAGTAGTCCTAAGCAATTACTGTGGAAAAGCACTTTCATTGAGAGGGGTTGCCAAGCTTCCAAGAAATTACGAGTTTCCGAAATACCAGCAAATATTTTCTCACTCATTCTTGATGATACCTGGGGGTATTTATTGGTACACAAATATCACTTGGTTCACCAAATTCTGTTCTTCTAGGTTGAAGCGTTCGTCTACAGTAGCAGTTTTTATATTTAGGTTTCACTCTGTTCTCAGCTATATAGATAGATGAATTTGGAACTCTAAATCCAACATGGTTTGTAGTAGCTCTTTGAAACTTGACAAAATAAAGGAGTTCTCAGTTTTGTCTCTATGGATTGTTTCCTCTTCATGTAGCCCTAGGCACTGACTGTGGAAAAGCACTTTCATTGAGAGGGGTTGCCAAGCTTCTAAGAAATAACGAGTTTCTGAAATACCAGCAAATATTTTTTCACCGAATCCTGATGATACTTGGTGGTAATGATCAGTAAACAAATCCCACTTGGCGTACCAAATTTTTTCTTCTTGGTTGAAGCGTTTGTTTACAGTAGCAGCTTTTATTTTTAGGTTTCACTCTGTTCTCTCCTATTAAGATAGATGAATTTGGAACTCTAAATCCAACATGGTTTGTAGTAGCTCTTTGAAACTTGAAAAAATAAAGGAGTTCTCAGTTTTGTCTCTATGGATTGTTTCCTCTTCAAGTAGCCCTAGACACTCACTCTGGAAAAGCACTTTCATTGAGAGGGGTTGCCAAGCTTCTAAGGAATAACGAATTTCCGAATTACCAGCAAATATTTTTTCACCCAATCTTGATGATACTTGGTTTTGAAGATCGGTACCCAAATCCCATTTGGCTCACCAAATTTTGTTCTTATATGTTGAAGCGTTCGTCTACAGTAGCAGTTTTTATATTTAGGTTTCACTCTGTTCTCTCCTATATAGATAGATGAATTTGAACTCTAAATCCAATATGGTTTGTAGTAGCTCTTTGAAACTTGACAAAATAAAGGAGTTCTCAGTTTTGTCTCCATGGTTTGTTTCCTCTTCAAGTACCCCTAGGAACAGACTGTGGAAAAGCACTTTCATTGAGTGTGGTTGCCAAGCTTCTAAGAAATAACGAGTTTCCGAAATACCAGCAAATATTTTTTCACGCCATCTTGATGACACTTGGTGGTAATGATCAGTACACAAATCCCACTTGGCTCACCAAATTTTGTTCTTCTAGGTTGATGCATTGGTCTACAGTAGCAGTTTTTATTCTTAGGTTTTACTCTGTTCTCTCATATATAGATAGATGAATTTGGAACTCTAAATCCAACGTGGTTTGTAGTAGCTCTTTGAAACTTGACAAAATAAAGTAGTTCTCACTTTTGTCTCTATGATTTGTTTCCGCTTCAAGTAGCCCTAAGCAGAGACTGTGGAAAAGCAATTTCATTGAGAGGGGTTGCCAAGCTTCTAAGAAATAACGAGTTTCCGAATTACCAGCAAATATTTTTATACCCAATCTTGATGATACTTGGTGGTGAAGATAGGTTCACAAATCCCACTAGGCTCACCAAATTTTGTTCTTCTAGATTGAAGCGTTCGTCTACAGTAGCAATTTTTATATATAGGTTTCAATCTGTTCTCTCGTATATAGATAGATGATTTGGAACTCTAAATCCAACATGGTTTGTAGTGGCTCTTTGAAACCTGACAAATAATGGAGTTCTCAGTTTTGTCTCTATGGTTTGTTTCCTCTTCAAGTAGCCCTGGCACAGACTGTGGATAAGCACTTTCATTGAGAGAGGTTGCCAAGCTTCTAAGAAATAACGATTTTCCGAAATACCAGCAAATATTTTTCACCCAATCTTGATGATACTTGGTGGTAAGGACAAGTACACAAATCCCACTTGGCTCACCAAATTCTGTTCTTCTATGTTGAAGCATTCGTCTACAGTTGCAGTTTTTATTTTTAGGTTTTACTCTGTTCTCTCTTATATAGATAGATGAATATGGAACTCTAAATCCAACATGGTTTGCAGTAGTTCTTTGAAAATTGACAAAATAATGTAGTTCTCAGTTTTGTCTCTATGTTTTGTTTCCTCTTCAAGTATTCCTAGGCACAGACTGTGGAAAAGCACTTTCATTGATAGGGGTTGCCAAGCTTCTAAAAAATAACGAGTTTCCGAATTTCCAGCAAATATTTTTTACCCAATCTTGATGATACTTGGTGGTAATGATCAGTACACAAATCCCACTTGGCTCACCAAATTTTGTTCTTCCAGGTTGAAGCGTTCATCTATAGTAGCAGTTTTTATATTTAGGTTTCACTCTGTTCTCTGCTATATAAGTAGATGAATTTGGAACTCTAAGTCCAACATCATTTGTAGTAGCTCTTTGAAACTTTGCAAGAGAAAGGAGTTCTCAGTTTTGTCTCTATGGTTTGTTTCCTCTTCAAGTAGCCCTAGGCACAGAGGGTGGAAAAGCACTTTCATTGAGAGGGGTTGCCAAGCTTCCAAGAAATTACCAGTTTCTGAAATACCAGCAAATGTTTTTTCTCCCAATCTTGATGATACTTGGTGGTAAGGACAAGTACACAAATCCCACTTGACTCACCAAATTTTGTTCTTCTAGGTTGATGCGTTCGTTTGCAGTAGCAGTTTTTATTTTTAGGTTTCACTCTGTTCTCTCCTATATAGATAGATGAATTTGGAACTCTAAATCCAACATGGTTTGTAGTGGCTCTTTGAAACTTGACAAAATAAAAAAAGTTCTCAGTTTTGTCTCTATGGTTTGTTTCCTCTTCAAATAAACCTGGCACAGACTGTGGAAAAGCACTTTCATTGAGAGGGGTTGCTAAGCTTCTAAGAAATAACGAGTTTCCGAAATACCAGCAAATATTTTTTAACCCAATCTTGATGATTCTTGGTGGTAAGGACAAGTACACAAATCCCACTTTGCTCACCAAATTCTGTTCTTCTAGGTTGAAGCATTCGTCTACAGTAGCAGTTTTTATTCTTAGGTTTTACTCTGTTCTCTCCTATATAGATAGATGAATTTGGAACCTAATTCCAACGTGGTTTGTAGTAGCTCTTTAAATCTTGACAAAATAAAGGAGTTCTCAGTTTTGTCTCTATGATTTGTTTCCACTTCAAGTAGCCCTAAGCAGAGACTTTGGAAAAGCACTTTCATTGAGAGGGGTTGCCAAGCTTCCAAGAAATTACGAGTTTCTGAAATAACAGCAAATATTTTTTCACCCAATCTTGATGATCCTTGGTGGTAATGATCTGTTCACAAATCCAACTTGGCTCACCAAATTTTGTTCTTCTAGGTTAAAGCGTTCGTCTACAGTAGCAGTTTTTATATTTAGGTTTCATTCTGTTCTCTCCTATAGAGATAGATGAATTTGGAACTCTAAATCCAACATGTTTGTAGTAGCTCTTTGAAACTTGACAAAATAAAGGAGTTCTCAGTTTTGTCTCTATGGTTTGTTTCCTCTTCAAGTAGCCCTAGGCACAGAGGGTGGAAAAGCACTTTCATTGAGAGGGGTTACCAAGTTTCTAAGAAATACCGAGTTTCCGAAATACGAGCAAATATTTATTCTCACAATTTGATGACACTTGGTGGTAATGCTCAGTACACAAATCCCACTTGGCTCACCAAATTTTGTTCTTCTAGGTTGAAGCGTTCGTCCACAGTAGCAGTTTTTATATTTAGGTTTCACTCTGTTCTCTCTTATATAGATAGATAAATTTGGAACTCTAAATCCAATATTGTTTGTAGTAGCTCTTTTATACTAGACAAAGTAAAGTAGTTCTCAGTTTTGTCTCTATGATTTGTTTCCTCTTCAAGTACCCCTAGGAACAGACTGTGGAAAAGCACTTTCATTGAGAGGGGTTGCCAAGCTTCCAAGAAATTACGATGTTTCCGAAATAGCAGCAAATATTTTTTCACCCAATCTTCATGATACTTGGTGGTAATGATCAGTACACAAATCCCACTTGGATCACCAAATTTTGTTCTTCTAGGTTGAAGCGTTCATCTACAGTAGCAGTTTTTATATTTAGGTTTCAATCTGTCCTCTGCTATATAGATAGATGAATTTGGAACTCTAAATCCAACATGATTTGTAGTAGCTCTTTGAAACTTGACAAAACAAAGGAGTTCTCAGTTTTCTCTCTATGGTTTGTTTCCTCTTCAAGTAGCCCTGGCACACACTGTGGAAGAGGACTTTCATTGAGAGGGGTTGCCAAGCTTCCAAGAAATTACCAGTTTCCGAAATACCAGCAAATATTTTTTCACCCAATCTTGATGATACTTGGTGGTAATGATCAGTACACAAATCCCAGTTGGCTCACCAAATTTTGTCTTCTAGGTTGAAGCGTTCCTCTACAGTAGCAGTTTTTATGTTTTGGTTTCACTCTGTTCTCTCGTATATAGATAGATGAATTTGGAACTCTAAGTCCAACATCGTTTATAGTGGCTCTTTGAAACTTGACAAAATAAAGGAGTTCTCAGTTTTGTCTCTATGGTTTGTTTCCTCTTCAAGTAGTCCTAGGCACAGACGGTGGAAAAGCACTTTCATTGAGAGGGGTTGCCAAGCTTCCAAGAAATTACCAGTTTCCGAAATGCCAGCAAATATTTTTTCACCCAATCTTGATGATACTTGGTGGTAATGATCGGTACACAAATCCCACTTGACTCACCAAATTTTGTTCTTCTAGGTTGATGCGTTCGTTTTCAGTAGCAGTTTTAATTTTTAGGTTTCACTCTGTTCTCTCCTATATGGATAGATGAATTTGGAACTCTAAATCCAACATGGTTTGTAGTAGCTCTTTGAAACTTGACAAAATAAAGGAGTTCTCAGTTTTGTCTCTATGGATTGTTTCCTCTTTAAGTAGCCCTAGGCACTGACTGTGGAAAAGCACTTTCATTGAGAGGGGTTGCCAAGCTTCCAAGAAATTACGAGTTTCCGAAATACCAGCAAATATTTTTTTCAACAAATGTTGATGATACTTGGGGGTAATGATCAGTACACAAATCCCACTTGGCTCAGCAAATTTTGTTATTCTAGGTTGAAGCGTTCGTATACAGTAGCAATTTTTATATTTAGGTTTCAATCTGTTCTCTCCTATATAGATAGATGAATTTGGAACTCTAAATCCAACATGGTTTGTAGTGGCTCTTTGAAACTTGACAAAATAAAGGAGTTCTCAGTTTTGTCTCTATGGTTGGTTTCCTCCTCAATTAGCCCTAGGCAAAGGCGGTGCAAAAGAACTCCATTGAGAGTGGTTGCCAAGCTTCCAAGAAATTACGAGTTTCCGAATACCAGCAAATATTTTTTCACCCAATGTTGATGATACTTGGTGGTAATGATCAGAACACAAATCCCACATGGCTCTCCAAATTTTTTTCTTCTAGGTTGAAGCGTTCTTCTATAGTAGCAGTTTATAAGTTTACGTTTCACTCTGTTCTCTCGTATATAGATAGATGAATTTGAACTCTAAATCCTACATGGTTTGTAGTGGCTCTTTGAAACTTGACAAAATAAAGGAGTTCTCTGTTTTGTCTCTATGGTTTGTTTCTCTTTCAAGTAGCCCTAGGGCAGACGGTGGAAAAGCACTTCCATTGAGAGGGGTTGCCAAGCTTCCAAGAAATTACCAGTTTCCGAAATACCAGCATGTTTTTTCACCCAATCTTGATGACACTTGGTGGTAGGGACAAGTACACAAATCCCACTGAGCTCACAAAATTCTGTTCTTCTAGGTTGAAGCATTCGTCTACAGTAGCAGTTTTTATTTTTAGGTTTTACTCTGTTCTCTCCTATATAGATAGATGAATTTGGAAATCTAAATCCAACATGGTTGGTAGTAGCTCTTTGAAACTTCACAAAATAAAGGAGTTCTCAGTTTTGTCTCAATGATTTGTTTCCGCTTCAAGTAGCCCTGGCACAGACTGTGGAAAAGCACTTTCATTGAGAGGGGTTGCCAAGCTCTAAGAAATAACGATTTTCCGAATTACCAAGAAATATTTTTTCACCCAATCGTGATGATACTTGGTGGTGAAGATCAGTACACAAATCCCACTTGGCTCACCAAATTTTGTTCTTCTAGGTTGAAGCGTTCATCTACAGTAGCAGTTTTTATATTTAGGTTTCACTCTGTTCTCTCCTATATAGATAGATGAATTTGGAACTCTGAATCCAATATGGTTTGTAGTAGCTCTTTGAAACTTCACAAAATAAAGGAGTTCTCAGTTTTGTCTCAATGATTTGTTTCCGCTTCAAGTAGCCCTGGCACAGACTGTGGAAAAGCACTTTCATTGAGAGGGGTTGCCAAGCTCTAAGAAATAACGATTTTCCGAATTACCAAGAAATATTTTTTCACCCAATCGTGATGATACTTGGTGGTGAAGATCAGTACACAAATCCCACTTGGCTCACCAAATTTTGTTCTTCTAGGTTGAAGCGTTCATCTACAGTAGCAGTTTTTATATTTAGGTTTCACTCTGTTCTCTCCTATATAGATAGATGAATTTGGAACTCTGAATCCAATATGGTTTGTAGTAGCCCTTTGAAACTTCACAAAATAAAGGAGTTCTCAGTTTTGTCTCTATGATTTGTTTCCGCTTCAAGTATCCTTAAGCAGAGACTGTGGAAAAGCACTTTCATTGAGATTGGTTGCCAAGCTTCCAAGAAATTACGAGTTTCTGAAATACCAGCAAATATTTTTTCACCCAATCTTGATGATACGTGGTGGTAATGACAAGTCCACAAATCCCTCTTGGCTCACCAAATTTTGTTCTTCTAGGTTGAATCGTTTGTTTACAGTAGCAGTTTTTATTTTTAGGTTTCACTCTGGTCTCTCCTATATAGATACATGAGTTTGGAACTCTAAATCCAACAGGGTTTGTAGTAGCTCTTTGAAATTTGACAAAATAAAGGAGTTCTCAGTTTTGTCTCTATGATTTGTTTCCTCTTCAAGTAGCCTTAAGCAGACACTGTGGAAAAGCACTTTCATTGAGTGGGGTTGCCAAGCTTCCAAGAAATTACGATGTTTCCAAAATAGCAGCAAATATTTTTTCACCCAAACTTGATGATACTTGGTGGTAATGATCAGTACACAAATCCAACTTGGCTCACCAAATTTTGTTCTTCCAGGTTGAAGCGTTCATCTACAGTAGCAGTTTTTATATTTAGGTTTCACTCTGTTCTCTGCTATATAGGTAGATGAATTTGGGACTCTAAATCCAACATGATTTGTAGTAGCTCTTTGAAACTTGACAAAAGAAAGGAGTTCTCAGTTTTGTGTCTATGGTTTGTTTCTTCTTCAATTTACCCTATTCACCGACGGTGGAAAAGCACTTTCATTTAGAAGGGTTGCCAAGCTTCCAAGAAATTACCTGTTTCCAAATACCAGCAAATATTTTTTCACCCAATGTTGATGATACTTGGTGGTAATGATCAGTACACAAAACCCAATTGGCTCACCAAATTTTGTTCTTCTAGTTTGAAGCATTCGTTTACAGTAGCAGGTTTTATTTTAGGTTTCACTGTGTTCTCTCCTATACAGATAGATTAATGTGGAACACTAAATCCTACATGGTTTGTAGTAGCTCTTTGAAACTTGACAAAATAAAGGAGGTCTCAGTTTTGTCTCTATGGATTGTTTCCTCTTTAAGTAGCCCTAGGCACTGACTTTGGAAAAGCACTTTCATTGAGAGGGGTTGCCAAGCTTCCAAGAAATTACGAGTTTCCGAAATACCAGCAAATATTTTTTTCAACAAATGTTGATGATACTTGGGGGTAATGATCAGTACACAAATCCCACTTGGCTCACCAAATTTTGTTCTTCCAGGTTGAAGCGTTCGTCTACAGTAGCAGTTTTTATATTTAGGTTTCACTCTGTTCTCTGCTATATAGATAGATGATTTTGGAAATCTAAATCCAACATGGTTTGTAGTGGCTCTTTGAAACCTGACAAAATAAAGGAGTTCTCAGTTTTGTCTCTATGGTTTGTTTCCTCTTCAAGTAGCCCTAGGAACAGAATGTGGAAAAGCACTTTCATTGTGAGGGGTTGCCAAGCTTCTAAGAAATAACGAGTTTCCGAAATACAAGCAAATATTTTTTCAACCAATCTTGATGATACTTGGTGGTAAGGACAAGTACACAAATCCCACTTGGCTCACCGAATTTTGTTCTTCTAGGTTGAAGCATTCGTCTACAGTAGCAGTTTTTATTTTTAGGTTTTACTCTGTTCTCTCCCATATAGATAGATGAATTTGGAACTCTGAATCCAACATGGTTTGTAGTAGCTCTTTGAAACTTGATAAAATAAAGGAGGTCTCAGTTTTGTCTCTATGATTTGTTTCCGCTTCAAGTAGCCCTAAGCAGAGACTGTGGAAAAGCACTTTCATTGAGAGGGGTTGCCAAGCTTCCAAGAAATTACGATGTTTCCGAAATAGGAGCAAATATTTTTTCACCCAATCTTCATGATACTTGGTGGTAATGATCAGTACACAAATCCCACTTGGCTCACCAAATTTTGTTCTTCTAGGTTGAAGCGTTCATCTACAGTAGCAGTTTTTATATTTAGGTTTCAATCTGTTCTCTGCTATATAGATAGATGAATTTGGAACTCTAAATCCAACATGATTTGTAGTAGCTCTTTGAAACTTGACAAAAGAAAGGAGTTCTCAGTTTTCTCTCTATGGTTTGTTTCCTCTTCAAGTAGCCCTGGCACAGACTGTGGAAGAGGACTTTCATTGAGAGGGGTTGCCAAGCTTCCAAGAAATTACCAGTTTCCGAAATACCAGCAAATATTTTTTCACCCAATCTTGATGATACTTGGTGGTAATGATCAGTACACAAATCCCAGTTGGCTCACCAAATTTTGTCTTCTAGGTTGAAGCGTTCCTCTACAGTAGCAGTTTTTATGTTTAGGTTTCACTCTGTTCTCTCGTATATAGATAGATGAATTTGGAACACTAAGTGCAACATCGTTTATAGTGGCTCTTTGAAACTTGACAAAATAAAAAAGTTCTCAGTTTTGTCTCTATGGTTTGTTTCCTCTTCATGTAGTCCTAGGCACAGACGGTGGAAAAGCACTTTCATTGAGAGGGGTTGCCAAGCTTCCAAGAAATTACCAGTTTCCGAAATACCAGCAAATATTTTATCACCCAATCTTGATGATACTTGGTGGTAATGATCGGTACACAAATCCCACTTGACTCACCAAATTTGGTTCTTCTAGGTTGATGCGTTCGTTTTCAGTAGCAGTTTTAATTTTTAGGTTTCACTCTGTTCTCTCCTATATGGATACATGAATTTGGAACTCTAAATCCAACATGGTTTGTAGTAGCTCTTTGAAACTTGACAAAATAAAGGAGGTCTCAGTTTTGTCTCTATGGATTGTTTCCTCTTTAAGTAGCCCTAGGCACTGACTGTGGAAAAGCACTTTCATTGAGAGGGGTTGCCAAGCTTCCAAGAAACTACGAGTTTCCGAAATACCAGCAAATATTTTTTTCAACAAATGTTGATGATACTTGGGGGTAATGATCAGTACACAAATCCCACTTAGCTCACCAAATTTTGTTCTTCCAGGTTGAAGCGTTCGTCTACAGTAGCAGTTTTTATGTTTAGGTTTCACTCTGTTCTCTGCTATATAGATAGATGATTTTGGAACTCTAAATCCAACATGGTTTGTAGTGGCTCTTTGAAACCTGACAAAATAAAGGAGTTCTCAGTTTTGTCTCTATGGTTTGTTTCCGCTTCAAGTAGCCCAAAGCAGAGACTGTGGAAAAGCACTTTCATTGAGAGGGGTTGCCAAGCTTCCAAGAAATCACGATGTTTCCGAAATAGCAGCAAATATTTTTTCACCCAATCTAGATGATACTTGGTGGTAATGATCAGTACACAAATCCCACTTGGCTCACCAAATTTTGTTCTTCTAGGTTGAAGCGTTCCTCTACAGTAGCAGTTTTTATATTTAGGTTTCAATCTGTTCTCTGCTATATAGATAGATGAATTTGGAACTCTAAATCCAACATGATTTGTAGTAGCTCTTTGAAACTTGACAAAAGAAAGGAGTTCTCAGTTTTCTCTCTATGGTTTGTTTCCTCTTCAAGTAGCCCTGGCACACACTGTGGAAGAGGACTTTCATTGAGAGGGGTTGCCAAGCTTCCAAGAAATTACCAGTTTCCGAAATACCAGCAAATATTTTTTCACCCAATCTTGATGATACTTGGTGGTAATGATCAGTACAAAAATCCCAGTTGGCTCACCAAATTTTGTTCTTCTAGGTTGAGGCGTTCCTCTACAGTAGCAGTTTTTATGTTTAGGTTTCACTCTGTTCTCTCGTATATAGATAGATGAATTTGGAACTCTAAGTCCAACATCGTTTATAGTGGCTCTTTGAAACTTGACAAAATAAAGGAGTTCTCAGTTTTGTCTCTATGGTTTGTTTCCTCTTCAAGTAGTCCTAGGCACAGACGGTGGAAAAGCACTTTCATTGAGAGGGGTTGCCAAGCTTCCAAGAAATTACCAGTTTCCGAAATACCAGCAAATATTTTTTCACCAAATCTTGATGATACTTGGTGGTAATGATCGGTACACAAATCCCACTTGACTCACCAAATTCTGTTCCTCTAGGTTGAAGCATTCGTCTACAGTAGCAGTTTTTATTTTTAGGTTTTACTCTGTTCTCTCCTATATAGATAGATGAATTTGGAAATCTAAATCCAACATAATTTGTAGTAGCTCTTTGAAACTTGACAAAAGAAAGGAGTTCTCAGTTTTGTCTCTATGGTTTGTTTCCTCTTCAATTAGCCCTAGGCACCGACGGTGGAAAGGCACTTTCATTGAGAGGGGTTGCCAAGCTTCTAAGAAATAACGAATGTCCGAAATACCAGCAAATGTTTTTTCACCCAATGTTGATGATCCTTGGTGGTAATGATCAGTACAAAAAACTCACTTGGCTCACCAAATTTTGTTCTTCTAGATTGAAGCGTTCGTCTACAGTACCAGTTTATATATTTAGGTTTCACTCTGTTCTCTCCTATATAGATAGATAAATTTGGATCTCTAAATCCAACATGGTTTGTAGTAGCTCTTTGAAACTTGACAAAATAAAGGAGTTCTCAGTTTTGTCTCTATGATTTGTTTCTGCTTCAATTAGCCTTAAGCAGAGACTGTGGAAAAGCACTTTCATTGAGAGGGGTTGCCAAGCTTCCAAGAAATTACGAAGTTTCCGAAATAGCAGCAAATATTTTTTCACCCAATCTTCACGATACTTGGTGGTGATGATCAGTACACAAATCCCACTTGGCTCAGCAAATTTTGTTATTCTAGGTTGAAGCGTTCGTGTACAGTAGCAATTTTTATATTTAGGTTTCAATCTGTTCTCTCCTATATAGATAGATGAATTTGGATCTCTGAATCCAACATGGTTTGTAGTAGCTCTTTGAAACTTGACAAAATAAAGGAGTTCTCAGTTTTGTCTCTATGATTTGTTTCTGCTTCAATTAGCCTTAAGCAGAGACTGTGGAAAAGCACTTTCATTGAGAGGGGTTGCCAAGCTTCCAAGAAATTACGAAGTTTCCGAAATAGCAGCAAATATTTTTTAACCCAATCTTGATGATACTTGGTGGTGATGATCAGTACACAAATCCCACTTGGCTCAGCAAATTTTGTTATTCTAGGTTGAATCGTTCGTGTACAGTAGCAATTTTTATATTTAGGTTTCAATCTGTTCTCTCCTATATAGATAGATGAATTTGGAACTCTAAATCCAACATGGTTTGTAGTGGTTCTTTGAAACTTGACAAAATAAAGGAGTTCTCAGTTTTGTCTCTATGGTTTGTTTTCTCTTCAAGTAGCCCAAGGCACAGACTGTTTAAAAGCACTTTCATTGAGAAGGGTTGCCAAGCTTCTAAGAAATAACGAGTTTCCGAATACCAGCAAATATTTTTTCACCCAATGTTGATGATACTTGGTGGTAATGATCAGAACACAAATCCCACTTGGCTCTCCAAATTTTTTTCTTCTAGGTTGAAGCGTTCTTCTACAGTAGCAGTTTATAAGTTTACGTTTCACTCTGTTCTCTCCTATATAGATAGATGAATTTGAACTCTAAATCCTACATGGTTTGTAGTGGCTCTTTGAAACTTGACAAAATAAAGGAGTTCTCTGTTTTGTCTCTATGGTTTGTTTCTCTTTCAAGTAGCCCTAGGCCAGACGGTGGAAAAGCACTTTCATTGAGAGGGGTTGCCAAGCTTCCAAGAAATTACGAGTTTCCGAAATACCAGCAAATATTTTTTTCAACAAATGTTGATGATACTTGGGGGTAATGATCAGTACACAAATCCCACTTGGCTCACCAAATTTTGTTCTTCCAGGTTGAAGCGTTCGTCTACAGTAGCAGTTTTTATGTTTAGGTTTCACTCTGTTCTCTGCTATATAGATAGATGATTTTGGAACTCTAAATCCAACATGGTTTGTAGTGGCTCTTTGAAACCTGACAAAATAAAGGAGTTCTCAGTTTTGTCTCTATGGTTTGTTTCCTCTTCAAGTAGCCCTAGGCACAGACTGTGGAAAAGCACTTTCATTGTGAGGGGTTGCCAAGCTTCTAAGAAATAACGAGTTTCCGAAATACAAGCAAATATTTTTTCAACCAATCTTGATGATACTTGGTGGTAAGGACAAGTACGCAAATCCCACTTGGCTCACCGAATTTTGTTCTTCTAGGTTGAAGCATTCGTCTACAGTAGCAGTTTTTATTTTTAGGTTTTACTCTGTTCTCTGCCATATAGATAGATGAATTTGGAACTCTGAATCCAACATGGTTTGTAGTAGCTCTTTGAAACTTGATAAAATAAAGGAGTTCTCAGTTTTGTCTCTATGATTTGTTTCCGCTTCAAGTAGCCCTAAGCAGAGACTGTGGAAAAGCACTTTCATTGAGAGGGGTTGCCAAGCTTCCAAGAAATTACGATGTTTCCGAAATAGCAGCAAATATTTTTTCACCCAATCTTCATGATACTTGGTGGTAATGATCAGTACACAAATCCCACTTGGCTCACCAAATTTTGTTCTTCTAGGTTGAAGCGTTCATCTACAGTAGCAGTTTTTATATTTAGGTTTCAATCTGTTCTCTGCTATATAGATAGATGAATTTGGAACTCTAAATCCAACATGATTTGTAGTAGCTCTTTGAAACTTGACAAAAGAAAGGAGTTCTCAGTTTTCTCTCTATGGTTTGTTTCCTCTTCAAGTAGCCCTGGCACAGACTGTGGAAGAGGACTTTCATTGAGAGGGGTTGCCAAGCTTCCAAGAAATTACCAGTTTCCGAAATACCAGCAAATATTTTTTCACCCAATCTTGATGATACTTGGTGGTAATGATCAGTACACAAATCCCAGTTGGCTCACCAAATTTTGTCTTCTAGGTTGAAGCGTTCCTCTACAGTAGCAGTTTTTATGTTTAGGTTTCACTCTGTTCTCTCGTATATAGATAGATGAATTTGGAACACTAAGTGCAACATCGTTTATAGTGGCTCTTTGAAACTTGACAAAATAAAAAAGTTCTCAGTTTTGTCTCTATGGTTTGTTTCCTCTTCATGTAGTCCTAGGCACAGACGGTGGAAAAGCACTTTCATTGAGAGGGGTTGCCAAGCTTCCAAGAAATTACCAGTTTCCGAAATACCAGCAAATATTTTATCACCCAATCTTGATGATACTTGGTGGTAATGATCGGTACACAAATCCCACTTGACTCACCAAATTTGGTTCTTCTAGGTTGATGCGTTCGTTTTCAGTAGCAGTTTTAATTTTTAGGTTTCACTCTGTTCTCTCCTATATGGATACATGAATTTGGAACTCTAAATCCAACATGGTTTGTAGTAGCTCTTTGAAACTTGACAAAATAAAGGAGGTCTCAGTTTTGTCTCTATGGATTGTTTCCTCTTTAAGTAGCCCTAGGCACTGACTGTGGAAAAGCACTTTCATTGAGAGGGGTTGCCAAGCTTCCAAGAAACTACGAGTTTCCGAAATACCAGCAAATATTTTTTTCAACAAATGTTGATGATACTTGGGGGTAATGATCAGTACACAAATCCCACTTAGCTCACCAAATTTTGTTCTTCCAGGTTGAAGCGTTCGTCTACAGTAGCAGTTTTTACGTTTAGGTTTCACTCTGTTCTCTGCTATATAGATAGATGATTTTGGAACTCTAAATCCAACATGGTTTGTAGTGGCTCTTTGAAACCTGACAAAATAAAGGAGTTCTCAGTTTTGTCTCTATGGTTTGTTTCCGCTTCAAGTAGCCCAAAGCAGAGACTGTGGAAAAGCACTTTCATTGAGAGGGGTTGCCAAGCTTCCAAGAAATCACGATGTTTCCGAAATAGCAGCAAATATTTTTTCACCCAATCTAGATGATACTTGGTGGTAATGATCAGTACACAAATCCCACTTGGCTCACCAAATTTTGTTCTTCTAGGTTGAAGCGTTCCTCTACAGTAGCAGTTTTTATATTTAGGTTTCAATCTGTTCTCTGCTATATAGATAGATGAATTTGGAACTCTAAATCCAACATGATTTGTAGTAGCTCTTTGAAACTTGACAAAAGAAAGGAGTTCTCAGTTTTCTCTCTATGGTTTGTTTCCTCTTCAAGTAGCCCTGGCACACACTGTGGAAGAGGACTTTCATTGAGAGGGGTTGCCAAGCTTCCAAGAAATTACCAGTTTCCGAAATACCAGCAAATATTTTTTCACCCAATCTTGATGATACTTGGTGGTAATGATCAGTACAAAAATCCCAGTTGGCTCACCAAATTTTGTTCTTCTAGGTTGAGGCGTTCCTCTACAGTAGCAGTTTTTATGTTTAGGTTTCACTCTGTTCTCTCGTATATAGATAGATGAATTTGGAACTCTAAGTCCAACATCGTTTATAGTGGCTCTTTGAAACTTGACAAAATAAAGGAGTTCTCAGTTTTGTCTCTATGGTTTGTTTCCTCTTCAAGTAGTCCTAGGCACAGACGGTGGAAAAGCACTTTCATTGAGAGGGGTTGCCAAGCTTCCAAGAAATTACCAGTTTCCGAAATACCAGCAAATATTTTTTCACCAAATCTTGATGATACTTGGTGGTAATGATCGGTACACAAATCCCACTTGACTCACCAAATTCTGTTCCTCTAGGTTGAAGCATTCGTCTACAGTAGCAGTTTTTATTTTTAGGTTTTACTCTGTTCTCTCCTATATAGATAGATGAATTTGGAAATCTAAATCCAACATAATTTGTAGTAGCTCTTTGAAACTTGACAAAAGAAAGGAGTTCTCAGTTTTGTCTCTATGGTTTGTTTCCTCTTCAATTAGCCCTAGGCACCGACGGTGGAAAGGCACTTTCATTGAGAGGGGTTGCCAAGCTTCTAAGAAATAACGAATGTCCGAAATACCAGCAAATGTTTTTTCACCCAATGTTGATGATCCTTGGTGGTAATGATCAGTACAAAAAACTCACTTGGCTCACCAAATTTTGTTCTTCTAGATTGAAGCGTTCGTCTACAGTACCAGTTTATATATTTAGGTTTCACTCTGTTCTCTCCTATATAGATAGATAAATTTGGATCTCTAAATCCAACATGGTTTGTAGTAGCTCTTTGAAACTTGACAAAATAAAGGAGTTCTCAGTTTTGTCTCTATGATTTGTTTCTGCTTCAATTAGCCTTAAGCAGAGACTGTGGAAAAGCACTTTCATTGAGAGGGGTTGCCAAGCTTCCAAGAAATTACGAAGTTTCCGAAATAGCAGCAAATATTTTTTCACCCAATCTTCACGATACTTGGTGGTGATGATCAGTACACAAATCCCACTTGGCTCAGCAAATTTTGTTATTCTAGGTTGAAGCGTTCGTGTACAGTAGCAATTTTTATATTTAGGTTTCAATCTGTTCTCTCCTATATAGATAGATGAATTTGGATCTCTGAATCCAACATGGTTTGTAGTAGCTCTTTGAAACTTGACAAAATAAAGGAGTTCTCAGTTTTGTCTCTATGATTTGTTTCTGCTTCAATTAGCCTTAAGCAGAGACTGTGGAAAAGCACTTTCATTGAGAGGGGTTGCCAAGCTTCCAAGAAATTATGAAGTTTCCGAAATAGCAGCAAATATTTTTTAACCCAATCTTGATGATACTTGGTGGTGATGATCAGTACACAAATCCCACTTGGCTCAGCAAATTTTGTTATTCTAGGTTGAATCGTTCGTGTACAGTAGCAATTTATATATTTAGGTTTCAATCTGTTCTCTCCTATATAGATAGATGAATTTGGAACTCTAAATCCAACATGGTTTGTAGTGGTTCTTTGAAACTTGACAAAATAAAGGAGTTCTCAGTTTTGTCTCTATGGTTTGTTTTCTCTTCAAGTAGCCCAAGGCACAGACTGTTTAAAAGCACTTTCATTGAGAAGGGTTGCCAAGCTTCTAAGAAATAACGAGTTTCCGAATACCAGCAAATATTTTTTCACCCAATGTTGATGATACTTGGTGGTAATGATCAGAACACAAATCCCACTTGGCTCTCCAAATTTTTTTCTTCTAGGTTGAAGCGTTCTTCTACAGTAGCAGTTTATAAGTTTACGTTTCACTCTGTTCTCTCGTATATAGATAGATGAATTTGAACTCTAAATCCTACATGGTTTGTAGTGGCTCTTTGAAACTTGACAAAATAAAGGAGTTCTCTGTTTTGTCTCTATGGTTTGTTTCTCTTTCAAGTAGCCCTAGGCCAGACGGTGGAAAAGCACTTTCATTGAGAGGGGTTGCCAAGCTTCCAAGAAATTACGAGTTTCCGAAATACCAGCAAATATTTTTTTCAACAAATGTTGATGATACTTGGGGGTAATGATCAGTACACAAATCCCACTTGGCTCACCAAATTTTGTTCTTCCAGGTTGAAGCGTTCGTCTACAGTAGCAGTTTTTATGTTTAGGTTTCACTCTGTTCTCTGCTATATAGATAGATGATTTTGGAACTCTAAATCCAACATGGTTTGTAGTGGCTCTTTGAAACCTGACAAAATAAAGGAGTTCTCAGTTTTGTCTCTATGGTTTGTTTCCTCTTCAAGTAGCCCTAGGCACAGACTGTGGAAAAGCACTTTCATTGTGAGGGGTTGCCAAGCTTCTAAGAAATAACGAGTTTCCGAAATACAAGCAAATATTTTTTCAACCAATCTTGATGATACTTGGTGGTAAGGACAAGTACGCAAATCCCACTTGGCTCACCGAATTTTGTTCTTCTAGGTTGAAGCATTCGTCTACAGTAGCAGTTTTTATTTTTAGGTTTTACTCTGTTCTCTGCCATATAGATAGATGAATTTGGAACTCTGAATCCAACATGGTTTGTAGTAGCTCTTTGAAACTTGATAAAATAAAGGAGTTCTCAGTTTTGTCTCTATGATTTGTTTCCGCTTCAAGTAGCCCTAAGCAGAGACTGTGGAAAAGCACTTTCATTGAGAGGGGTTGCCAAGCTTCCAAGAAATTACGATGTTTCCGAAATAGCAGCAAATATTTTTTCACCCAATCTTCATGATACTTGGTGGTAATGATCAGTACACAAATCCCACTTGGCTCACCAAATTTTGTTCTTCTAGGTTGAAGCGTTCATCTACAGTAGCAGTTTTTATATTTAGGTTTCAATCTGTTCTCTGCTATATAGATAGATGAATTTGGAACTCTAAATCCAACATGATTTGTAGTAGCTCTTTGAAACTTGACAAAAGAAAGGAGTTCTCAGTTTTCTCTCTATGGTTTGTTTCCTCTTCAAGTAGCCCTGGCACAGACTGTGGAAGAGGACTTTCATTGAGAGGGGTTGCCAAGCTTCCAAGAAATTACCAGTTTCCGAAATACCAGCAAATATTTTTTCACCCAATCTTGATGATACTTGGTGGTAATGATCAGTACACAAATCCCAGTTGGCTCACCAAATTTTGTCTTCTAGGTTGAAGCGTTCCTCTACAGTAGCAGTTTTTATGTTTAGGTTTCACTCTGTTCTCTCGTATATAGATAGATGAATTTGGAACACTAAGTGCAACATCGTTTATAGTGGCTCTTTGAAACTTGACAAAATAAAAAAGTTCTCAGTTTTGTCTCTATGGTTTGTTTCCTCTTCATGTAGTCCTAGGCACAGACGGTGGAAAAGCACTTTCATTGAGAGGGGTTGCCAAGCTTCCAAGAAATTACCAGTTTCCGAAATACCAGCAAATATTTTATCACCCAATCTTGATGATACTTGGTGGTAATGATCGGTACACAAATCCCACTTGACTCACCAAATTTGGTTCTTCTAGGTTGATGCGTTCGTTTTCAGTAGCAGTTTTAATTTTTAGGTTTCACTCTGTTCTCTCCTATATGGATACATGAATTTGGAACTCTAAATCCAACATGGTTTGTAGTAGCTCTTTGAAACTTGACAAAATAAAGGAGGTCTCAGTTTTGTCTCTATGGATTGTTTCCTCTTTAAGTAGCCCTAGGCACTGACTGTGGAAAAGCACTTTCATTGAGAGGGGTTGCCAAGCTTCCAAGAAACTACGAGTTTCCGAAATACCAGCAAATATTTTTTTCAACAAATGTTGATGATACTTGGGGGTAATGATCAGTACACAAATCCCACTTAGCTCACCAAATTTTGTTCTTCCAGGTTGAAGCGTTCGTCTACAGTAGCAGTTTTTACGTTTAGGTTTCACTCTGTTCTCTGCTATATAGATAGATGATTTTGGAACTCTAAATCCAACATGGTTTGTAGTGGCTCTTTGAAACCTGACAAAATAAAGGAGTTCTCAGTTTTGTCTCTATGGTTTGTTTCCGCTTCAAGTAGCCCAAAGCAGAGACTGTGGAAAAGCACTTTCATTGAGAGGGGTTGCCAAGCTTCCAAGAAATCACGATGTTTCCGAAATAGCAGCAAATATTTTTTTCACCCAATCTAGATGATACTTGGTGGTAATGATCAGTACACAAATCCCACTTGGCTCACCAAATTTTGTTCTTCTAGGTTGAAGCGTTCCTCTACAGTAGCAGTTTTTATATTTAGGTTTCAATCTGTTCTCTGCTATATAGATAGATGAATTTGGAACTCTAAATCCAACATGATTTGTAGTAGCTCTTTGAAACTTGACAAAAGAAAGGAGTTCTCAGTTTTCTCTCTATGGTTTGTTTCCTCTTCAAGTAGCCCTGGCACACACTGTGGAAGAGGACTTTCATTGAGAGGGGTTGCCAAGCTTCCAAGAAATTACCAGTTTCCGAAATACCAGCAAATATTTTTTCACCCAATCTTGATGATACTTGGTGGTAATGATCAGTACAAAAATCCCAGTTGGCTCACCAAATTTTGTTCTTCTAGGTTGAGGCGTTCCTCTACAGTAGCAGTTTTTATGTTTAGGTTTCACTCTGTTCTCTCGTATATAGATAGATGAATTTGGAACTCTAAGTCCAACATCGTTTATAGTGGCTCTTTGAAACTTGACAAAATAAAGGAGTTCTCAGTTTTGTCTCTATGGTTTGTTTCCTCTTCAAGTAGTCCTAGGCACAGACGGTGGAAAAGCACTTTCATTGAGAGGGGTTGCCAAGCTTCCAAGAAATTACCAGTTTCCGAAATACCAGCAAATATTTTTTCACCAAATCTTGATGATACTTGGTGGTAATGATCGGTACACAAATCCCACTTGACTCACCAAATTCTGTTCCTCTAGGTTGAAGCATTCGTCTACAGTAGCAGTTTTTATTTTTAGGTTTTACTCTGTTCTCTCCTATATAGATAGATGAATTTGGAAATCTAAATCCAACATAATTTGTAGTAGCTCTTTGAAACTTGACAAAAGAAAGGAGTTCTCAGTTTTGTCTCTATGGTTTGTTTCCTCTTCAATTAGCCCTAGGCACCGACGGTGGAAAGGCACTTTCATTGAGAGGGGTTGCCAAGCTTCTAAGAAATAACGAATGTCCGAAATACCAGCAAATGTTTTTTCACCCAATGTTGATGATCCTTGGTGGTAATGATCAGTACAAAAAACTCACTTGGCTCACCAAATTTTGTTCTTCTAGATTGAAGCGTTCGTCTACAGTACCAGTTTATATATTTAGGTTTCACTCTGTTCTCTCCTATATAGATAGATAAATTTGGATCTCTAAATCCAACATGGTTTGTAGTAGCTCTTTGAAACTTGACAAAATAAAGGAGTTCTCAGTTTTGTCTCTATGATTTGTTTCTGCTTCAATTAGCCTTAAGCAGAGACTGTGGAAAAGCACTTTCATTGAGAGGGGTTGCCAAGCTTCCAAGAAATTACGAAGTTTCCGAAATAGCAGCAAATATTTTTTCACCCAATCTTCACGATACTTGGTGGTGATGATCAGTACACAAATCCCACTTGGCTCAGCAAATTTTGTTATTCTAGGTTGAAGCGTTCGTGTACAGTAGCAATTTTTATATTTAGGTTTCAATCTGTTCTCTCCTATATAGATAGATGAATTTGGATCTCTGAATCCAACATGGTTTGTAGTAGCTCTTTGAAACTTGACAAAATAAAGGAGTTCTCAGTTTTGTCTCTATGATTTGTTTCTGCTTCAATTAGCCTTAAGCAGAGACTGTGGAAAAGCACTTTCATTGAGAGGGGTTGCCAAGCTTCCAAGAAATTATGAAGTTTCCGAAATAGCAGCAAATATTTTTTAACCCAATCTTGATGATACTTGGTGGTGATGATCAGTACACAAATCCCACTTGGCTCAGCAAATTTTGTTATTCTAGGTTGAATCGTTCGTGTACAGTAGCAATTTATATATTTAGGTTTCAATCTGTTCTCTCCTATATAGATAGATGAATTTGGAACTCTAAATCCAACATGGTTTGTAGTGGTTCTTTGAAACTTGACAAAATAAAGGAGTTCTCAGTTTTGTCTCTATGGTTTGTTTTCTCTTCAAGTAGCCCAAGGCACAGACTGTTTAAAAGCACTTTCATTGAGAAGGGTTGCCAAGCTTCTAAGAAATAACGAGTTTCCGAATACCAGCAAATATTTTTTCACCCAATGTTGATGATACTTGGTGGTAATGATCAGAACACAAATCCCACTTGGCTCTCCAAATTTTTTTCTTCTAGGTTGAAGCGTTCTTCTACAGTAGCAGTTTATAAGTTTACGTTTCACTCTGTTCTCTCGTATATAGATAGATGAATTTGAACTCTAAATCCTACATGGTTTGTAGTGGCTCTTTGAAACTTGACAAAATAAAGGAGTTCTCTGTTTTGTCTCTATGGTTTGTTTCTCTTTCAAGTAGCCCTAGGCCAGACGGTGGAAAAGCACTTTCATTGAGAGGGGTTGCCAAGCTTCCAAGAAATTACGAGTTTCCGAAATACCAGCAAATATTTTTTTCAACAAATGTTGATGATACTTGGGGGTAATGATCAGTACACAAATCCCACTTGGCTCACCAAATTTTGTTCTTCCAGGTTGAAGCGTTCGTCTACAGTAGCAGTTTTTTATGTTTAGGTTTCACTCTGTTCTCTGCTATATAGATAGATGATTTTGGAACTCTAAATCCAACATGGTTTGTAGTGGCTCTTTGAAACCTGACAAAATAAAGGAGTTCTCAGTTTTGTCTCTATGGTTTGTTTCCTCTTCAAGTAGCCCTAGGCACAGACTGTGGAAAAGCACTTTCATTGTGAGGGGTTGCCAAGCTTCTAAGAAATAACGAGTTTCCGAAATACAAGCAAATATTTTTTCAACCAATCTTGATGATACTTGGTGGTAAGGACAAGTACGCAAATCCCACTTGGCTCACCGAATTTTGTTCTTCTAGGTTGAAGCATTCGTCTACAGTAGCAGTTTTTTATTTTTAGGTTTTACTCTGTTCTCTGCCATATAGATAGATGAATTTGGAACTCTGAATCCAACATGGTTTGTAGTAGCTCTTTGAAACTTGATAAAATAAAGGAGTTCTCAGTTTTGTCTCTATGATTTGTTTCCGCTTCAAGTAGCCCTAAGCAGAGACTGTGGAAAAGCACTTTCATTGAGAGGGGTTGCCAAGCTTCCAAGAAATTACGATGTTTCCGAAATAGCAGCAAATATTTTTTCACCCAATCTTCATGATACTTGGTGGTAATGATCAGTACACAAATCCCACTTGGCTCACCAAATTTTGTTCTTCTAGGTTGAAGCGTTCATCTACAGTAGCAGTTTTTATATTTAGGTTTCAATCTGTTCTCTGCTATATAGATAGATGAATTTGGAACTCTAAATCCAACATGATTTGTAGTAGCTCTTTGAAACTTGACAAAAGAAAGGAGTTCTCAGTTTTCTCTCTATGGTTTGTTTCCTCTTCAAGTAGCCCTGGCACAGACTGTGGAAGAGGACTTTCATTGAGAGGGGTTGCCAAGCTTCCAAGAAATTACCAGTTTCCGAAATACCAGCAAATATTTTTTCACCCAATCTTGATGATACTTGGTGGTAATGATCAGTACACAAATCCCAGTTGGCTCACCAAATTTTGTCTTCTAGGTTGAAGCGTTCCTCTACAGTAGCAGTTTTTATGTTTAGGTTTCACTCTGTTCTCTCGTATATAGATAGATGAATTTGGAACACTAAGTGCAACATCGTTTATAGTGGCTCTTTGAAACTTGACAAAATAAAAAAGTTCTCAGTTTTGTCTCTATGGTTTGTTTCCTCTTCATGTAGTCCTAGGCACAGACGGTGGAAAGCACTTTCATTGAGAGGGGTTGCCAAGCTTCCAAGAAATTACCAGTTTCCGAAATACCAGCAAATATTTTATCACCCAATCTTGATGATACTTGGTGGTAATGATCGGTACACAAATCCCACTTGACTCACCAAATTTGGTTCTTCTAGGTTGATGCGTTCGTTTTTCAGTAGCAGTTTTAATTTTTAGGTTTCACTCTGTTCTCTCCTATATGGATACATGAATTTGGAACTCTAAATCCACATGGTTTGTAGTAGCTCTTTGAAACTTGACAAAATAAAGGAGGTCTCAGTTTTGTCTCTATGGATTGTTTCCTCTTTAAGTAGCCCTAGGCACTGACTGTGGAAAAGCACTTTCATTGAGAGGGGTTGCCAAGCTTCCAAGAAACTACGAGTTTCCGAAATACCAGCAAATATTTTTTTCAACAAATGTTGATGATACTTGGGGGTAATGATCAGTACACAAATCCCACTTAGCTCACCAAATTTTGTTCTTCCAGGTTGAAGCGTTCGTCTACAGTAGCAGTTTTTCGTTTAGGTTCTGTTCTCTGCTATATAGATAGATGATTTTGGAACTCTAAATCCAACATGGTTTGTAGTGGCTCTTTGAAACCTGACAAAATAAAGGAGTTCTCAGTTTTGTCTCTATGGTTTGTTTCCTCTTCAAGTAGCCCTA